>NC_043960.1:43536325-43722827 GCF_902148855.1 Sphaeramia orbicularis
AGTTTCAGATGCTGCAGCTCTTTCATAATTCATAGTTTGAGTTATTGTTTGTTCAGTATTAATTGTCAGCCTTGTAAATCCAAGCTGGACTGACTGTACATATCCTGACCAAGGAAAATCAAATTCTCCCTTTGTGCAGTAATCTACACCTGGCTTTTCTGCCTCTGTCCATTATAACATACATTATATAGACTAAATGTTGTTTATTTGCAACATAGTAAGGCAAACTATTAAAAATAGTTCAATAGATCAAAAACAAATTCATTTTAGCAAAAAAAAAAGTCTCCAATTTGAATGTCTGGGGTCTCCAGAAATTTGTGATGTTAAAATGGGGTCACAAGCCAAAAAAGGTTGGAAACCACTGATATAGATGGTGAATGTGTCTAACTGAATACTGTGAGTGGTCTGTTGTCTTACTCCAGAATTATTTTTGCTGAGATCAGTCGTAGATCTGAAGTTGATTGATTGATTAATTGATTGATTGATGTATTTATTTCGAACATGAATGCCAAACAGAAGAAAATAAATAAACAAAACACTTAAACGTAAGACATATAATACATATTCAAAAAGGAGTGAGAAGAAGTACAACTTATAAACTCCCACCACTTCTCCTTATATAATTAATAACAATAATAACCTTCCTCGTCTAATCATATCTATACACTATGCCATAATATGACTGATACTTACTAGTAAATAATTAGGTTTCTGGCTTTATATTATTATGAACAAATATAATATGATTTACATAAACACATAATACAATAACACATACATGTAAATACATATTCATACACAGATCTACACACACACATGTACACCTGCATATATACACACACACATACACACCTATACATACATTTACACACACTTACCACATACTTGTACATCTTTAGAACACCCAGTGATCCCCAAGCCCTCCCTCCTCCTTGTACCTCTAAAAAATTGTGTCTTTGTACCTCTTTTTAAATTCTTTCATGCTTGGACATTGCTTTAACTCTATATTAAATCTGTTCCACAGTCTCACCCCGCTGACAGAAACACAAAAACCCTTCCTAGTCGTGCGTATTAAGGGAATTTTAAAGTTAATTTTCCCCCTTAAATCATAACCCCCCCTCATGAATACTGAATAATTTCTGTATATTTGTTGGTAAAAGATTATTTTTTAGCTTTGTACATTATTTGAGCTGTTTGAAGTTATTCTTTTTTTTCTGCCTCAGACTGATTGTCTTTTTTTTTGTCCATTTATTTTTGACTTGATAAACATCTGCTGTAAGATTACATTAAAGGTTAAATGAGTTAGATTTATGCCAACAAAACTTTAAAAACAGAACGATTGTATTTTAATTGTTGCAAGATGAGCCATTTTTATCAGCAGACGGAGCAGATCATCTTACCTGGACTTGTCCATCTGTCTTCAGTCGTCCTCTAACTGAGCTTCTTCTTATTTTCTCTGTCTTCCAGTAGGTGGCATCCAGCATTAAGATACACTACGTACTATATCTGAGTTTAGTATCTTCAAAGCCCAGAATGGACCAACTGGACACCAACTTTAATCATTCATCACATTGTTATCAGTGTCTGTAGGGGAGGGTGAGGTGAGGGGTTTTCATTTGGTTAATTCCACTCAATGCACAGGACAGAAGATTTGTCTAAATATTGACAGGAACACAAAAATATCATCTGGTGAGTAGGAATATTAAATCATTCTTGCATCTATGTAAACAAGCAGCATGAAAAACAGATAATAATGTACTGCTAGTATTGCAACTATATTGTAAATATGTGAATAATATTTAAATCTAAATGTATATAAATATTTATATTAATAGCAGATTTCTTTTTTCTCTCTTTCTATCTCTTATCTTATCTTATCTTATCTTATCTTATCTTATCTTATCTTATCTTATCTTATCTTATCTTGATCCATAAACATCTGATTAATCACAGTATCATTAATGCATCAGCTAAAGTACAGAAGATGATGCACTGATGAAATGTTTGGTCTATATCCATCCATCTGAGGGTGACTGTAAATATGCAGCGGATAATCTTATTAAACCATGAAAAACTATTTAAAAAGACCAAGCTACACTGACTTTCAAAGGTTACATTATCTGAACATCCATCCTTTTGATCCCTCCTTATTTGAAACCCTGAATGTGTTCCTCATCAGCCTGATCTGCCTCTAACCTGCTGCCATGTTTCAGACTAAATAATTCATTAATGGTGATATCATGGGATTTATTGACTGGAATTCGTCTAACAATTTGATATATTGACCTGTTTTAGCTTAAAGATAAAGGAAGACAGGGTTATCTTGGTAGTTAGCATTATTTGACATATTTTCCTCAATGCAAAAAAAAAAAAAAAAAAAAAAGGGGGTGTTCGATAGCTAGCAGGTTTAATTTTGAAACTGTCTGGCATCTGACTCGATAATTTATCAATATGCTGAATCTCTGGGTGGTGAAAAACCTCCTCATGCGCCTTCTCTTTATTAGACAAAACACAGCTAAATAACTCGTTTTTGGAACTCCAGTTTATGTTTAACAGGCTTCTCCATCTGAATGATATGAAGATGATGATTTCACTAAAAAATTTGAACACAACAGAAATAGCATTAAAAGTACATGGAGTGTATTAAACAGTATAATTAACCCATGAAGACCCAGTGTGTTCCGAAAATAATGTTTCTCTCTATTTAACCTTTAAGTAATTTATCACCATTTATTGTAATATTACCCTCTGTATTTTGCCAATTTTCGGTGAAAATCAAGTATTTTCTTATATTTACAAGTGTGTTATAATTTATGTTTTTTGCAAATGACACAAATATTTTTTGTTCTGGTGTGGAATAGCAGTAAAATTGCTGGAAAGTGAAAGAAGTGGTTTGATACAACTAAACTGTATTTAACCCTTTCATGGATACTGGTCACTACAGTGGACAGCTATTCAAAGCTCTTCTCTTGTATATTTATGGATTTTATTGTTTTAGTTCCATATCAGCCAACACAGTGTACACTTATGCATCATCCCACCCACTGTAATTCATACCATTACTGTAACTTTGCAGTTCTAGTTAAACCAGATCTGCAGTAACATGTTTGAGTACTGAAGGGGTGGGAATTATATTATACTTCCTCCCACTCCTTTTCAAATGTGCAAATGAAGTCATGTATATGTATAAGTTTTGTTTTTGTGTTTTCTTCCATGACCTCGTACTACCTGTTTTATTTCTAAAGACTAAGTAAGAATACTTTGTTTTGTTGCATATTCGAAATAAACTAAACTAAAAAAACCCAAAACAATTGCTTGTTATTGTTACTAAACTGCAATTAACTGTTTCTTTTTTGTTTTTAGTTTTTTTAACAAAAAAGTTGGGGGTTTTTTGCATTTCATTTCCATGAAGTGACTAATGACTAGTATTTGAGTATGTTAAAATGTGAGAAAACAGCAGATTAGCAGCATTAAAAATGTTTTTATTTCATAGTTTTCACACGATATATCAGTAAATCCATGTTTTTTTGCTTCAAAAATTAAACGCATGGTGTCAAGCGGACATTTTTGGAACTCCATGAAAAATAGGTTCATAAGAAAATTTTTAGTCGCATTGTTTTTTTCATGCCTAAAGAGCAATAAAAACGCTCAGGAAATAAATGTTGATTAAGGTTCTCATACTTCATGCATGAAAGGGTTAACCCATAAAGACCCAGAGGTAATTTTCTGTCAGGTCCCAAATGAATTTTTCTTTATTTTTAACCTTTCTTAAGTGATTTATCCCCATTTATTCCAGTATTATGCTTTGTATTTTTGTATTTTTAAATTAAAAATCCATTATTTTCCTATATTAAATTTACTGATCCAGACGTTCATAAAAGCTCAGATTAAAGTTGAGGGTTATTATATAAAAAACATAGAAAACTGAAGAAAAACAGACTTTTTCAGCAAATCTATCACTAACTGAACATAAACCCAGTGTGTCCATCCACTGTCATTGATCCAGCTCCGTGGGTTTTACTGGTGACTCACTGTTGTAGAAGATGACGGTGTTTCCACGTTCACTACGGAGCCTCTGAACGTCCAAATGGGTCATATCTGATGACCATGAAAAGATGACAAATTGCATTTTATAGTAATTATTTACATGTACTGATAGGATTAGTGGATCACCAGATATTAAACAGTTTAGATCAGTAGATGGTTTTGGTCACCAGTGGGTCTTTGGGTCTTGACGGGTTAAATTTGAACAAATCTAAATGTATGTTATTTGGAAATCAGAAGAGAAATACAGAAGTAAAGGTAAGCATTGATCAAAATAAGCATAGAAAGGATAAATTAAATTTAATTCCTTGGTGTGATCTTAGACAAAATCTGCTGGAAACCACACATTAAATATGTTTGGGGGAAAATGCCACAGAGCGTTACTGTCCTCAATCAGAAAACACTATACAAGTTATACTGTACATTATTTTTTCCCTTATTTGAGTTACTTTGATGAGGTGTGGGGAAAAACATGTAAAAGCAATATACAAACAATATATACATACATAGACAAATAATACAGGATATAGACACCATACAAATGAACTGTTTTTAAGATTTCAAACTCTAAAATTAAAAAAGAAGTTTAAAACAGCACAATTAATATTTAAACTAAGACATAACTGACTTCCAATTAAAACACAGAAATTGTTTTTAGAGAGAGAAAGGGGAGATAATTTAATAGGGAAACGGAATTTGAAAATATGTTGCGTTTGAACAACTGTAAAAAGGACGTGGGTTTCAGTCACAGGGGTTAAATTATGGAACAGCTGAACAGATGAAATAAAGCAAAGTAAAAGCATAAATCAGTTAAAGGAAAACATAAAATACAATTTTTACTTAAATATAAGGATGAGGAACAGTAGTTTAACACAGAACAATAATGGAAGTGATTAAAGAAGGAAACACAGCAGTATTTATTTATTTTGTGCAGTTCTGTTTTCTATGGCCTATTATAACTTGAGTTCTTTTTCAGTAACCTAGTGCTGACCTGTTCTTTTTATGGACTGCATATATTAGTTATGTAAAACTGAGGTCGGACAGTATAAGCTCGGCTTCTTCCTGCTCCATTTCAGACATAAAGTGTTGTTTAGGAGCCACAGTGAGGTATTTGTACATTGTGTGACTTTATTTTTGTTTTTATTTTTTTGGGGTGGTTTATTGCCTCTAATATTCTGGAGGGTTTTGTTTACATTTATGGTTTCTCTTTGCCTTTTGCTCACCTTTGTATTTTATTCCTACTTATGTTTGAAATAAAGTTTGTCATTATCATTATCAGTGTTATAATGCAATCGAGCTCCTCAAATATCGGTGAAAACATGTACTATATGCAGATCTACACCCTTGACTACATATGAATAATATCACATTAACCCATAAAGACCCAGTGTTACTGTTGTGGCAGTTCCCAAATGAATTTTTCTCTCTATTTACCCTTTCTTAAGTAATTTATCACCATTTATTATAAAATTATCCTGTTTTTGTTTTGCGTTTTAAAGTGAAAAATGAATGTATTTTCCTATGTTTAATTCACTGATCATGTAGGTGTTCATTTAACCCTTTCATGCATGAATTATAAGGACCTTACTCAAAAATTTTTTCTTGAGTGTTTTTATTCCTCCTTGGGCATGAAAAAACCAATGCAATTGATTTTTTTTTTTTTCATTGAGTTACAAAAATGTCCATGCATTACATTTTTGAAGTAAAGAAACGTGTTTAAATCCCAATATCAGAAAGTGATACTAAAACAATGAAATAAAAACATTTTTTAATGCTGCTAATCTGATGTTTTCTCCCATTTGAACATATTCTAATGCTAGTTATTACTCACTTCATGGAGACAACATGCAAAAAAACCTTTGTGTCTAACAGATAACAAGTGATCTACACTCAAACATGTTAGTTCAGATCAGTTTTATCAAGAACCGCAAAGGTACAGTAATGGTCTGAATGTCAGTGTATATTGGGTTGGTGCATAAGCGTCCACTGTGTTGGCTGATATGGAACTAAAACAACAAAACCCATGAATATACAAGAGAACAGCAGGAGAAGAACTGTCCACTGTAGTGACCACTATGCATGAAAGGGTTAAGATCAGAGTAAATTCAAAGATTATATCAGAAACAGAGAAAAGTGAAGAAAAAAAATATTTTTCAGTAAAATACATCATTAAATGAACATAAACCATGTATTTCCATCCAAAGTAATTTATCGAGCTCTATGCGTTTTACTGGTGAATCAACGTTTCAGGAGATGACAGTGTTTTCATGTTCACTACAGAGCCTCTGAGCATCCAAATGGGTCATATCTGATGACCATGAAAAGATGCATTTTACACCAATTATTTAAATGTATTGATAGGATTAGTGGATCAACAGGTATTAAACAGTTTAGATCAGTAGATGTTTTATGTGGATGTTTTCGTCTTTATGGGTTAAACTTGTAATAGAGAACGTGGACTATTAGGCGATGGGTTTGTTTTCTTGGATCCCTGAAAAGCTTCCAGTCCTAGTCCACACTGATGCGTCTACCAGGCTTTACTGAAGTGTTGATATGATATGATACGATGTGTGCTGAAAGGTCATGGGTTCATGGCTGGGCCTGTCCTGTCTATCACTTCAGCCTGCATGCCCTGGGTCCACCTATCCCATGTGTCTCTGCTCTGTCTGGTCGGCCCTGTTGTTTCTGGAAAGCACTTTCATCCTGATCCTCATCACTAATTCATCCGCTTACGACCTCCATCCATCAGCGGCAGCTCAAGTATGAAAACACCTCAGGCTAACGCACTACAATAGTGGTCTGGCTTCCTCCTCACACCATGAAACCATCTCTGCTTTTTTCTTTCCTTCTGATATACCTGGAAAAAAAAAAAACAGTCCTCCCCCACCCCACCCCCCTCTCCTCCTCCTCCTCCTCCTTCTCGACACTATCTATTTCTTCTATTTTTCTTCAGCCATTGCCCTGTGCCTCTGAATCTGTCTCCCCTTTTTTGTTTCTGCCTCCTCTGTGCTCTGTTTACACCACTCATTCTTTTTCACCTCTCTCTGCTTTTCATTTCCAGCTGCATTTATCCGAACTGGCTCCTAAAAGCAAACATTACTGTAAGTGCCAATGACAAGATAATGGTCTGCTGGTAGTTAGTGTTCTAAACACAGTGCTGCTAATGCTGGATCCTCTGTGTGATTCACAAATGTTCCTGGCAACATGTACTTTGCAGTTTAGTCATTTTTCTGTGATAATGCTAAAAAAAAAAAAAAAAAAAAAAAAAAGGTATGATTCTTCTCCGATTGTGCTGTACGGGGATCAAGGTTACAAACAGTCTCAATGCAGTGGAAGGTATTTAGTTATATTTTGATTTTTTTGGCAGAAAACTATCTTTTTCATGCTTTATGAAAATGCATTTGCCCTGTGGAAACTATTCAAAGTCTATTGTCCTTCATGAATGCATGGGTGTCAGGCTGAAAAATGCTAGGTTTGCTCTGCTGGTGAATGCTGATGTTCAAGAATGTGCAAGTGTTTTCAGCTGTCATCTGTGAAATCCACCATTTACAATATGAGCAAAAGCTGTGCTCTTCAATACTGGGATGGTGATGTGACTTTTGCAGTGTGCATTTGAGGTATAAGGTGTACACATATACTCACTGTTCTGTCAATTTGCATTTTTCTGCACTTGGACAACTATGCTATTTTAGTAGGGTGTGTGTGAGTATAAATGATTTCATACTGTCAGTTATGATAAAATGCAGTGCACTGGGAAGTACACAGATGTTGTACTCACAGCTGTCAAGTAACATGCAGTATGAATGTATAGAGGAAGTGGACAGAGTTACTATGAAGTCACCTATTAGTTTTCTGAACTGAACTTCGTGACTTTGGGTGTTTTCGCATCTACTTTGTTTTGTCCGTTTAAAACAGACCGGAGTTCGTTTCACTGGAAAGTCCGGACTTTCTTCTAGGCGGACCGTTTCTAAACAGACTCTGAACCGGTTCACTTCTGGTGTGAATATAACCGGCCTCGAGCCCAAACAAACCAAGGAACCATGAGTCTTTTTGTGCTTGATGAACCACCGTAGCCTCGAGCAACACGCCTTCACCGATGCAGAATGACACAGAAAACATTGACAAACTGGCTCCGAATGAGCTGTTCCTGACAGTCAACATTATTGTCATAAATTTGTGTCTTTGAAAATAGAATACATATTATGAAAACGATAGCTGCACGTAGAACCTCCATGTTTGTTTTTATCAACACCCACCGTCTCTGTTTCAGACAGTTCATCACATGCGTGCTTCTGTTGACAAATTTTGTTCCACTAGCAAAAAGTGCAATGAGAATCTGAGCCCACCCAAATAAAAAAAAATAAAGTCTGTATTTGATCCGAACCAAACAAGCCGACCAAAGGACTTTCCAGGTATCAATACACCCTTGGAGAAAGAAGTGTCCATAATTGGACAAAAAGGGCAGAGCTGCAGGAGCACAAGGGGTCAGACAAGCAACTGGCTCAGGTTCCAATAGGCCTCTTTCTAAAAACACTATGAAGTAACTAAGTATACCAGTCTCATCTGTTTTATGTGAAATCATTTGTCCTCTGTTAATCACATTTTACTCACCTGTTAAATTTTTAATTAAAAAAAAGCCTTTTTCCCCCTAACAATCGAATCGAATCGAATCGAATCGAATCGTATCGAATAGAATAAGCTTTATTGTCATTGTAGAATATCATTGTAAATTTCAACAAAATTTGGTTTTATGTTCTGGAAGGTGCTCAAGTAAACACATACATCAATTATAAATAGAAAACAGTCAACTTTAAAAAAAAAAAAAAAAAAAAAGGCGCGCACGCACACACACACACACACACACACACACACAAAAGTGAGTCCGGTAGCAAAATATGCAGGCTGTACATGTGACAGTACCAACTATAATGTCAAGTGTTTGAAGTTTAAAGTGAGTAGTGTAATGTCCTGAGTATGGGTTTCATTACTATTTACAGCAGAGTGCAGTTACATTGTAAAGTGACTGTGATTATTTGGTTTGGTTCAGATCAGCCACGGCTCTGGGACAGAAATGGTTCTTTGACTATAAGTTGTTTTTGTACAGCCTTGTTATTGCTTATTAACCACAACTACAGTTGAGCTGAGTTTGGATAAATATGTTGTTGTTTTAGTTTGTCTGTTCTGAGCTTTTGATTTAAGTTGAAGACATAGTCGGTGACAGTGACGCAGGACAAAGCTGGATACCACCCAACACCAAAAACAAAAAAGAGTCTGTTCTGAGCTGCAGCAGAAACATGATGGTAGACTTCATGAACATTTACCTCATAAATGACTTAGTCCGGAGTAGTGAAAAACAGAATTATCATGAGATTGATAATTATTATACATTATTAATTACATAATTAAACCTAATTATGATGTAGAAAAAATGTCCAACAGTGAGCTTATGTTACTGTTGGTGTGGGGTTTTTTTTATTGTATATTGGCTTTGTAACAGATATCAGAGTATATTTCAATGATTTAAATATTAAATATGTGTTTATACCAACGTGCTCATTGACACATCCTCTGTCAGAAGACCATAGTCAGCTGTCTGTGGTAACAATAGAAGGTTTAAGACAGGTGGGGTGAAGAGAGAAAGATACAATATTAAAAAAAAGAAAAAAAGAAAAAAAAAAAAGGCTGACATAGTGCTCATGGCCTGGGTAAAGAACAGAATAGATCTGTATTGTCACAGGAACAATGAAAATCAATTTAGCAGCAAAAACAATTAGTGCAAAAAAAAAAAAAAGGACTGTATAAAAATATCACAAAAAATACTGAAAATGTAGGGAATGTACGAAAGCTACAAGATGAAATATGAAATGTACATATACTACTGAAGTACCATTAAAACTACTGAAATATACACAAGCTAACTGTATACTAGACAACAAATATAGAAGTCAGCCTCTCTTCTGCTTGTCGTTCTACCTTTCTTCATCTCTACCTCTTCCCCTCCTCTTCCTGTCCCTTTCTCCTCCTGTCCTTCCATCTCTGGTGCCTTCCCTCTGTCCCCTCTCTCTCTCTCTCTCTCTCTCTCTCTCTCCCTGTCTCTCTCTCTGCTGACAGCTGTGTATGCAGTGCTGTAAATGGCCTGGTGTGTGTGGTTGTGATGTGGTCTGACTGTGGTCACTTTGCACTGCCACTGTGGTTCATTCTTACCAGTCTGCTGCTTCGCCCTGTCTGGACCCAGTTGGCCGGCCTTCTGGCTGACTGACTGACTGACTACAGCAGTGTAATTGGGGCAATACGACAAATGCACGCGCACACACACACAAACACACACACACACACACACACGTTCTCAGCTGCACGACTGCAAGCCTGTCATAAACTATCCCTATGTGTCATGGGAGACACAGGCCAGCCATCAGCGTCCCTTTGCTTCTCTGTTCCCGACTTAGTGCTCCCTGTTGTCTAAATACTGAGACAAAACACCATTTGTCATCCAATAATTGCGACCTGCGGAGAACTGGTCAGTGATAAATCTGAGACTGTTCAACAGGATGACTTACGGTGCTTTGTATGTGTTAGTCGGGGGTGATGGGAATTATGATATACTGTATATGTTAGAGACACAGGGTGTAGGTTGTGTGTTTAGCAGTGTTTAGATCAGTGGTTCCCAACCTTTTTTGGCTCGTGACCCCATTTTAACTTCACAAATTTCTGGCGACCCCAGACATTCAAAACAGAGACTTTTTTTTGCTAAAATAATTTGTTTTTGATCATATAATAGTTTGCTATACTATATTGCAAATAAAGGTTAATTTTAGATGACATTTATTCTATATAATGTATATTATTATGGATGGAGGCAGAAAAGCCAGGTGTAGATTACTGCACAAAGTGAGACTTTTATTTTCCTTGGTCAGGATATGTACAGTCAGTCCAGCTTGGATTTACAAGGCTGACAATTAATACTGAACAAACAAGAACTCAAACTATGAATTATGAAAGAGCTGCAGCATCTGAAACTGACCACAATGAACATTTGAAAGATAAACAGAACCACAGTGCTTCAGTTTCAGCTTCACAGTTTGTCATGTCTTTTATGGATAGGGATTGTCTCTGTAAACTCACCAAGATAGATAGATAGATAGATAGATAGATAGATAGATAGATAGATAGATAGATAGATAGATAGATAGATAGATAGATAGATAGATAACTTTATTCATCTCATAGGGAAATTTACAGGTTCCAGCAGTAGCATCCCAAACTTGAAAACAACAGTAAAAACACAATAGTAAAAAAATACTTTAAATTTAATGGGACAGCTGAGCCTGCACACGTCTCTGCTGCCGTTTTTTTTTTTTTTTTTTTATCAATTACTACAAATTTCAGACAACCCCATTTGAACTCCAGGCGACCCCACATGGGGCTGTGACCCCAAGGTTGAAAAACACTGATTTAGATATTACTAAACTGCACCATCTTGTTATCTTGTTTTGTTTCTGCAACTTTCCTTTTTGTAAATAGTGTAGGCATAAATAAGCTGTTGCTTCAGCCTACACCTTTTTGCTCCGTATGTATGTATAAATCATGCTCTGTTAAATGGACGAATAAATTACTACTACTACTACTAGATAGGCTGAACATGAACATAGGAGGTGACAGGGGAAGGTAGGCCAGAGCAGGAAAAAATGAAAACACTGATGTACTGAAAAGGCAAACATGGTTAGAGGTATAAGTCTGGCGGAGAAGAAGGGAGAAGAACTACGGAAATAAGTTAATTGCGTGCACTGGAATTCTGTGTTTATGAATGTGTGCATGAAGGTGAAAGAGAAGCAGAGTCAGAAAGAGAGGAAGAGAGGAAGAGGAAGCAGGAGGAAGGGGGGGGGGGGGGGGGCTGCCAGAGGGTGAATGTTGGAACATAGAGCATGCTGTGTTGATTTGATTAAATTCAGTTCTGTTCTATTTGCAGTAGGCCTAGTTACTCAGCTATATTTGTACAGTGCTGTCTGCTGAGTTTTAACAACACCGACACAGATCTCTGGGAGAACATAGGCCTGGGATTAGACTCTGAAATACACTTTTAAAAAGGATACAGGATAAAACTTTTTGGGGGGGGTGGGTAGGAGGGAGGGAGATTAGCAGCATTTGTCAGCCCTGTGGGTTTCCAAATAAATCTATGTGTCCCTGGTACCATTAAACTGAAGCAATAATAATTCACCAACTTTATCCTAAAGTGAAAAGAGGTGGAATAAGAACTTGAAACAGCACTAAAAATAATGTCCAGCAGTTTCTTTTTCTTCTTCTTTTTGGAGACTCGGGACCAGTAAAATGTACATTAGGTGATTAATAAAACATAACTACTGAAAACTGCTCCTGTGTCAGAGGGAAAGGAAGTAGAAGAAGACTTGTGGTTCATTTGTTCTGTGGAGCCTCATAAATATACCACCATATTACTGACGGGCTGACTGCCTCATACAGGAGAATAATCTTTTACAAAGGAAGGAAATCCTGTAGATGACTCCAGAAACTCAGTTAAAGTAGACCCACGAATGTAGGTCAGACACTGATGAGTAGAACCAACACTAACCAGTACAAAATGATGACTTCATACAGGTTTGTTGCAGGTCAGATGACTACAGTTCCATGTCTACTTGTGAACACGCAATAGTCAACCCCATAGCCCTGCTTTGTTATTCACATCTTTTGTTCATGCAGTTGAATTTCACTGTTTGAGGTCATATACTGAACAGAAAATGAAGCGTCTGAGATGTCTCCCATTGGTTTGTGAGCTTGTGTTTTTCAAGAGGGAGCTAAACTAAAGGAAACCGAACCCGCTGTTACTGAAAACACTGACCACTTTGACTAACAGTGTCATGTTTAAGCTATAAAGACCCAGTTTTCTCTATTTTTAAACTTTCTTCAGTGATTTATCACAGTCTACTCTAATATTATGCTCTGTATTTTGCCTTTTTAAGTGAAAATCCAGTATTTTCCTATATTTTACAGGGTGAGGAAGCAAAATTTACAATGAACATTTAGTTGTTTTTTCTCAGCAGGCACTAAGTCAATTGTTTTGAAACCAAACATATATTGATGTCATAATCATACCTAACACTATTATCCATACCTTTTCAGAAACTTTTGCCCATATGAGTAATCAGGAAAGTAAACGTCAAAGAGTGTGTGATTTGCTGAATGCACTCGTCACACCAAAGGAGATTTCAAAAATAGTTGGAGTGTCCATAAAGACTGTTTATAATGGAAAGAAGAGAATGACTATGAGCAAAACTATTACGAGAAAGTCTGGAAGATACTATTAAAGAAGAATGGGAGAAGATGTCACCTGAATATTTGAGGAACACTTGAACAAGTTTCAGGAAGCGTGTGAAGGCAGTTATTGAGAAAGAAGGAGGACACATAGAATAAAAACATTTTCTATGATGTAAATTTTCTTGTGGCAAATAAATTCTCATGACTTTCAATAAACTAATTGGTCATACACTGTCTTTCAATCCCTGCCTCAAAATATTGTAAATTTTGCTTCCCCACCCTGTATATACTGATTATGTAGATGTTCATTAAAGCTCAAATTAAAGTTGATGGTTATTATATTAAAAAAAGAGAAAACTTAAGAAAAAGGTCAGTTTTTGTGGAACATGAATCGTTAACTGAACATAAAATAAGTGTCTCCATCCCAAGGTTATTATCGTCAATGAAAACTAAATGACGAAATAACGAATCGATGTTGTAGAAGATGGCGGTGTTTCCATGGTAACTACGGAGCCTCTGAACGTCCAAATGGGTCATATCTGATGGCCATGAAAAGATGACAAACTGTATTTTACACTAATTATTTATATGTATTGATAGGATTAGCGGATCAACAGGTATTAAACAGTTTAGATCAGTGAATGATTTTGGTCACCGGTGGATGTTTGGGTGTTTATGGGTTAACACCACCAGATACTGATAATTAATGTTAACACATAGCACAGTTATGTCTACAAGCTAAATGGTTCCACTAGGTTTGGCTCATTAAAAAAACAAATTAAGTTGAAAGGTACAGTACTGTGAAATTTTTTGAATTCATGACACACTGAGTTTTACCTCCCAGTTCTACATAAAAACACTACAAAAAAGAATAGATTCACTTTTCAGATTCCCTTGAATCACTGTAAGATTTTGCATGTTTTACTCTGAAGCCAATAATATACAAAGTTTCAAAAAAAAAAAAAAAAAGAAGAAGACCACTGTTACAGTAATGGGAACTTTAAGCAATGAATAAACACTAATGAGGGTAGCTGACAGACCATATAATCCAAGGATGTCAAACTCATTTTAGTTTAGGAGTCATACAACCTAATTTGAATTCAGTGGACCAGTAAAATAATAGCATAACTTTTCTTTTTGTTGTAGTGTGACAAAAGTTAAATTACAGTATGAAAATGTTTACATCTACAAACTATCCTTCTGTAAAACATTTGAATAACCTGAACATCCATGGACAACCTGAAATTTCTTAAGAAAATTAAGTACAGTTTTAATAACATTATGCCTCAGGTTATTATTTACACATGTACAGAAATCTGGACCTGAAAAATGTAGCATTTAACTTTATGATCCAAACAACTTGTGAAGACTCAGTGCCACCTTTGACTGTCAGTGTCTTCTGTGTAATTTCTGTCCTTTGCAAATTCATCCCATGGGTGAGATTGATTGTTCCATGTTAATTTTCCCTGTAAAAGATTGACTCACTGTTGGAGTCTGCCTCAAGTGGCCGTTTGAGGAACTGCAGTTTCTGGCACTGCTTTGGCATCACTTTCCATCCCTAAGTTGTCAACTGGTTGATCCATGTTAACATGTCCAGTGTGTAATTTGTGGTACTGTGGGCCTCTGAATCCAAATAATAACAAAATACATAGTTTGATGCCGCTGTGATCCCAGTGTGGGATCATGGTAGTTTTTGTTTTCACCATCCCTGCTGATACCAACTGTGATGTGACTCAGAACTCTGACTTTTTACTACCCCACCCCCGAAGGGGAGCCAAAGTGTATTGTTTTTGGTTTGGTTTGTTTGTTTGTTTGTTTAACACTCTAGCAGCAAAACTATTGGTTGAATTCATACCAAATTGGCTTTATAGATTGCCAGTGATGCAGAATAGATCTGATTACATTTTGGGAAAAGTAGGTCAAAGTTCAAATTGAATATGAATTTTTAAAATCTCTTTTTTTTTCTCCATTTACTTATAATGGGTGAAATTTCAATTGTCTGTAGCAGCAAAACTATTGGTTGAATTCATACCAAATTGGGTTTATTGATTGTCAGTGACTCAGAATAGATGTCATTATTAATAATAATAATAATAACAAAAATAATAATAATAATAATAATAATAATAATAATAATAATAATAATAATAATAATAATAATAATAATAATAACAATATATCACACTTATATAACGCTTTTTTGGACACTCAAAGACACTTCACAAACAATCCAAACCAAAAGAACAGAGAGAAAAGAAAGAGGCTCAAGAAAATGTAAGTTTGAACAGGTGAGTTTCGACTAGTGATTTGAAGTTTTGTATTGAGCCTGAGTTCCTGATGTTTTGTGGGAGGTTATCGACGGACTTATACATTTGGAGAAAAGTAGGTTAAAGTTCGCATTTTTTATGAATTTTTAGAATCTTTTTTTTCCATTTACTGATGATGGGCGAAATTTCAAATACCTATAAAAACATCAATTTTGTTTCAACTTACTTCAAATTTGGCACATACATAGAGGCAACTGATATGCTGACATCCGCACACGCATAGACATGATGACATCAGCTGGATTGATGCACAAAAAAACTACATTACATGTGAGGGGCGGGGTTTGTTGTCCCTGGCACCACTTATTACTTTTTAGTTATGTATTTTCCCATTTAATTATATTTAATGATTGCATTGAATAAAATGATGTGTTTCTCTGAATTGGACCGTTGTTTGGAAGTTTTACTATAATTTAAAAACATAACTCAACAAAAAATCTAAGTAGATATTTTAACATGGTAATATTGCATATTATAGCTTTCATTGAGTGGTTGCAGTTTGTTGGCACATGCACAGCTGGTCTGTTCCAGGTCCAAGTCATACTGCCAGAAACCAAGCATTAAAATCTGCAAATATCAGTTTGTATCTTTTGTTGAATTTTCGATCCTAAGAGTCACTTGTTGTTCTGGCATGTAAATAGGATGCAGCCTCCAAAGCATATAAACTGTAATAATGAGGATTAGTGCTATATTTACAGTTACCGTCAATAACTGTGTTACACAGTATCCCCTGTATCCTAAAACTAGTGACAAAGTATAACAAGCAATCATTTTAGCAGATGCTGGCAGACAGAACAGTTGTGACTGCTTCTAGACCGAATGTTCAATATTGCCAGCAAAATCATCTAAGCCTTAATAAAACCAAATGCTTCCTGGTAGCGAGTCCAATAAGCAAACATTTCCTGAAAACAAATCCAATTTCTAGGCATAACCAGGAAGAGGTATGAAAAAATATTGCTTTCAAACATAATTCTATTGATGAAGCTGAATTTAATTTTCAGCTTTCAATTTAATACAGTTCAGTGTTGGACTCAAAGTTTCTCCAAATGTGTTTATGAATTTGATGGATGGATGAAGCTCTGTGAGTCACTGTGTCGTTGGTGAGTGTATAGCGTTGTGAGCCGATGTCTGGTGACAGCTTGGGAACAGTCAGCCAGCCAGCTCCAGTCCCAGAGGACACTTAGACTAGGTCACACACACACACACACACACACACACACACACACACACACACACACACACACACACACACACACACACATAGCCCAGACTGGCTTGATGCTCGCTCAATGTCACTCTGACATTTACTCTCCCAGGGAACGCTTCTGTCACAGAGGACTATGTGTCATAAAATGGAGGCAAATTTTTACAGGATAACTCTATAGGGTTACTACAGAGCACACATCCAATAATACAATGTAACACCAGTATCTATATGTATGTTTAATGTTTGCTCTGTTGGTACCTTAACTGCAGGGACTCCCTCAAAAAACATTCATAAGTGGCCAAAAAGTTAGTTCCCATAGACACTGTATTAGTCATGAATAAGCCCTGATAAAGATACTAGAACTGTTTTCACATTATTAGACAAGGATGATGCTGTTAAATCTCAAACCTTTTTAGTTGGTTATGAAGAATTATTATTTATCAGTATCAGTGGTGAAGTGGTCCCTGGAGAAGTGGGTATACTCTCAATTTTTGCCTTTTTTTTTTCCTTGTAAGTAGTCTAAAAATACCCTGTTTTAGGAGGGATGGAGCAGGAGCAGTTTGTAGGTTTTATTGGTCACACAAGCAGCTGCATGAATGGAAATGTGTTCAACATGAGGCAAACATAGGATAACGTTAGCCTTTCATAACGTTAGCCTTTCATAATGTTAGCCTACTCGAATAGTTGAACTACTGGCGGCAAAATCTCTTCTCCTCTAAATGTGCAGTCACATGGCCAGTAGTTTAACAGTGACTCATTCTGAAACCACCTTAAAACTTACCCCAGAATTATGTATTCCATGAAAGTAGGTTCTCTCAATATGTGTCACTCATTTGAAAAACTTTCTCATTCGCATTTCCAATAGTTGTGCATCTTTCAACAAGATGTGCAGTGACCTGTCAATCAACTGGGGTGGCACTGGCACCTGAGGTGTCCAATCAGGTTCCAGAGGTGGTCAACGCTGGTTAGCAATATTTTCCACGGCATGACCCACCCTACTCTGCCTCCTATTGGCTCATCAGTCCTCATGCCTAAAGTTAACCAATCTAATCAGCGAAGGTACCAAGTACTAGCCAATTAGAGGCAGAGTAGGGCGGGTCATGGCTCCACCATCCGAGGAGAAAAAATGGGCAGTTTGGCTCAGATACTACTGAATGGTGTGCATCAGGGGTATTTAGAAGTGGGTATACACATACTGACAGAAAAATAAGTAGATCTACCCTGGACTACACCACTGATCAGAATGTATTTTACATGTGGATTCAACATACACTGAAACTGACTCTGTTTTTAACCCATAGTTGAACATGCACTAACATACCACAGACTGAGGCCACTGGGCTGCCCTATCAGGTGCCTGGGGAGCCAATGGGAGTTAATTACCTTGTTAAAGGGCACATCAGCCACCAATGTATCTGTCAGTCCAGGGAACTGAACCAGCAACCTTTCAGTCATGAGCTGAATCTCCAACTTTCTAGGCCATGGCTGACCCCTGTTTTGTCACCATGTTATCAATCAGCATATTAGACCATTTATCAGGGCCCTCATTCATTCATTCATTCATTTTCTGAACCACTTAGGTCAGTGGTTCCCAACGTTTTTTGGCATGTGACCCCATTCTAACATCACAAATTTCTGGCGACCCCAGACATTTGTTTTGCTAAAATTAATTTGTTTTTGATCATCTAAGAGTTTGCTATACTATGTTGCAATTTCAGACGACATTTAGTCAATATAATGTGCAAGATAGGTGTAGATTACTGCACAAAGTGAGAATTTGATTTTCCTTGGTCAGGATATGAACAGTCAGTCCAGTTTGGATTTACAAGGCTGATAATTAATACTGAACAAACAAGAACTCAAATTATGAATTATGAAAGAGCTGCAGCATCTAAAACCGACCACAATGAACATTTGAAACATAAACAGTACCACAGTGCTTCAGTTTCAGCTTCACAGTTTGTCATGTCTTTTATGGATTGTGACTGTCTCTCTCAACTCACCATATATTTTTTTTTATCAGTAAGTTTGTTTTTTTAAATCAATTTCTAGAAATTTCAGGCGACCACATTTGAATTCCAGGTGACCCCACATGGGTCCTGACCCCAATGTTGAAAAACACTAACTTAGATGTTGAGATGGTAGGTGGGGATGCCAGAATATATCCCAGCCACAAACAGGCAAAGGTGGAGTTCACCCTGGACATGTCACCAGACGAACAACCATTCACTGTCACATTCACACCATTGGATGATTTAGATCAGACAGTTCACATACTGAGGGGCATGTCTGTGGATGGTGGGAAGAAGCCGGAGTACCCACAGAGAACCCACACAGACATGGAGAGAACATGAAAACTTGATTCTGATTCCAGTGCTAGAACTGAACCCAGGAGCAATTGTTGGATTTGCAAAGCTAACAAATGCACCACCGTGGGCCCTTATCATAAAGTCTAAAATACGTCACCATCTATTGTGAGTTTCTGGTATTTATGATGAGTCAAAGTCTGATCATGAACCTTGTTACTGTAATAGGCTTCATATGTTTTGCTCCTCTATACAAAGATACAGTGTAAGCTTTGCAAATGTGAATATAATACAGTTCCTTTCTAGAAGTGGGAAGAAAGGGGTGGGTTGAAATTGTCATGTGGATGGATGAAAGTAGGTGACTAAAGTCTATATAAAATAAAATACACAAATGTCACATGAAAACCAACAGTATTTTATTATCATTATCTTTTACTTTATTTCAATGCTCAAGTTTAGCTTCTTCAGATACTAATACAAATACAACTTTATTTTCCCCCAAGGTTAAATTTGGTAAATAAGGATGAAATTTCTATTGCTAGAAGTCATGAGATTCTGTTGCTCAGTGAGATACAGGCCTCAAACAAAGTCAGTTTCCTCTTGGTCTGTCTGTCTAAAAAATGTTATATCAGTTTGTTTTGAAAAAAGTGGATCCAAGGAACAGTCAGTTGAAATATACACATCATGTTTGTTTTTCCATTGGAGAGAATGGTAGAATCTTCTAAAGGGGGCGGGGCAACAGTGAAACCATGTGACATTGAAACAGGAAATGATCCTCCAGTGAAATGTTGAATTGGTTTAGCTCAGAGTTTTAAAGTCTTCCCAGCACAAGCCCCTGACAGACGGTTTATCTACGTAAAATTACAACCATAACACATAAAACATTCCATTAATTTTTTATTTAAGGTACATTTGTGGACATTACACAAACTGTAAGAGTATTTTAACAACAAACACGTGGCTACAGAATGTCCAGCTGGCACTAGCTAGCATGCTAGGGTTCTAACTACAGTCTACTCTCGTTATACTGCCAACTTCCGTTCACGGCCAAATTGGCGGTATAGCGAAAATGGCGTTACAACGGGTTGCGTCCATAATGTGCATGTCTTTACTATATGATGTCTATGCTGCCTCCGTTAACCCGTTCTAATTGCATTTCTAAATAAATCTTGATTCTGTTATGTTGTAAGGGATCATTTAAAGTGGGGAAACATTTTAAGCATTATTATACCGTGTCGGGAAATGACACCCCATCATCTTGAGGCTTTGGCTTAATCCCACGTCCTCTTCCCGACATCCTGACCTACTGAGTGTTCTGCGATAAATGAACGGTGGCCGTTCTGTAGACCTACTCGTAGCTTGTCGCGATCAGCGTCTGGCGCGTTTGTTTCAGTGCATTGTTAAAATTTATGTGTACTCGATGGCAATCACGCTGGTGGTATAACGGTCGGGAAATCAATGGTATAAGTGTTGTTTGTGCATGGAACTGGGCTGGCGGATGGCGATAGGCGGAAATGGCGGTGGCTAATGGAATAATGCATTGGGGATTTTTGTGCAATGGTTTTGGTCGGTGGTGAGCGAAAATGGCGGTATAACGGCGGGCGGTTTAACGACAGTAGACTGTACTAGTATGCAAATAGCCTTTATATTAAATGAAATTACCTATCATTAATTATCAAAACTTATTGTGAGGGAAACCTACAGCCCAGTATAAAACACAAATTGTTAGAGATTCAGGAAGAAAACCAAACTAGTACTTGCTAACTGAACGTACACAGAGCTAACGGGCACAACTGAGTGACATGAGCTATCGTATGAAAAGACATGATGCCTCACGTAAACGTAAAATAACTTTTTAAGCATCATGATATGCTGATGGTAACTCGGATGAATCTGACAGGTGTAAATGATGCCGATGGAGACAAAGGAAGCACAGTAACCAGTGAGCTAAGGCTTTAAAGGCAGTGTAATATTGTATAAATCAAATCAAATTTTATTTATATAGCTCCAAATCATAACAAAACTTATCTCATGACACTTTACATATCGAGCCGGTCGAAACCAGACTCTAAGCCAGTTTACAGAAACCCAACAGAATCCTCCAGGAGCAAACACTTGTGAGTGGTGACAGTGGAAGGAAAAAGTTCCCTTTAACAGCAGAAACCTGGAGCAGACCCAGACTCCTGGAGGATGGACGTCTGCCTTGACCATTTGGAGTTAAAGAGAGAGAGTAAAGGAAGACAAAAAGAGAGAAAGATAGAGATAGAGACTGGGGGAGAATGGGGGAAGTAGGGGGAGACACATGGATGCAGCTGATGCGTAAACAGGACTCTGTTGTATTTTAACAACTTACTGATGACTTACAAAGTCATGACCACATTTATAACCTATTGTGGTACTTTTATTGTAAAGTGGTACCATTGTGTTTCTGATTTCTAATCTACATGACTGAAAGTAAACTTCAAAGTTCACTGATGCTATTTAAAAACCTTTACCTTTTCCAGATGATGGATTGGAAACATATTACACAACAGTTTTTGGTCGAATGTCCCTCTTCTGCTGCCAGAAACTCATCTGGCCAGACACAGAATCACTCTCAATCAAAGTCACAATTACACAAATACAACCTCACCATGCATAGGTTGTCTCTCAGGCTCTTTTACTGACCTTCTCTTGCTCTCACACTTACCTCCCAACACAATTTCTATAGCACACACTCAGAATGCCACACACATACTTGACACACACACATTTCCATGCTGACCATGTTGTCACAGCTTCCCGCCAGATGGTGTCATTTGGCCAGACAAGGTTGCTCTGCTCCACTTGCCTGCAAAAATGTCTGTCCTAACAAGTTATTTAAAGGGTCACTTCACTCAAATTATTAAAAAAAAAATCATCCCACTTACCGTTTGCAGTGTGTAGCCATGCAGACATTTTCAATTCTTTATTTGCTTAAATTTTAAGGTGATGTGTGCTTCTTTTTTTTTTACACAGAAGGCAAAGAAAACATTTTATGGTGTTCAAAGGATTGGAACATTTTCATCTGAAAAGCTTAACAGTAGACTGTCTCTTCTACAAATAAAGCTGTGATTATTTAGAATAATCCACAGACCTGGCTGCCAAAAGTTCACTGAAAGATGCAGAAAAAGTGAAGACCTGCAAAACAGAAATGATCTCATCCACTGATGGATTTTTAATTGGTCACTCCTGAAGGCTAGCTGCAAAATTAATAAGTACAATGCTCCCTCAGAACTCAGTTTGACTTCTGCACTACCCTTCACCATCTACACACACACACACACACACACACACACACACACACACACACACACACACACACACACACACATACCTCACACTACCTTGTTCTCCCTTCTAGGTTTCTGATCTTTTCACTTCATATCTGTCAGCTCCTGATGATGCCATTTCCTCCTTTCATTTTTCTTTATCACAGAAACAGGTGCCACGGAGAAAAGGAATGTCAAAGTCAATATGTGTGTGAATATGTGTGAGTGTGACACAGAGAAAGGCAGAGAAGAGAAGGGAAGGAAGCCAGGTTTGTGATGTGAGTGTGGCGGCTGGTTTGCATGCTGTGCATTTGTGTGTGTGGGTTAGTGTGACACTGACTTCAATCCGAGGTGGATTTTTCTGTGTGAAAGTACAGGGTGTCTGTAAAGTCTCTTTAGAATTTACCAAATTTATTACAAAAGCAAATGAATAGACACATCTGTGGAAATTATTACAAAATGAAAAGTAGATATTGAAGTTGTTTTGCCTCATTTAATCCACCTCTATATGGACACCGTTAGTTGCACAAAGCTCATCCAGACTGTACTGGATTTGTTGCCATGTTGGCTGTATCTTCTGTTCAGATAGTAGGTCTCAGTGCACGACTCAGATACTTGGGTGAAATCTAATTTTTTTGTGTGCTTGTTTATATTACACATTAATCCAATCCAATCCAACTTCATTTATAAAGCACTTTAAAACAACCACAGTGGACCAAAGTGCTGTACAGAAGACTAAAAGCACAATAAAAACATTAAAAAATGTGCATGTGTATGTACATTAATGTGTAATAGGAACTGAATGCGACCCTGAAGTGACCCACATGCACAGAAGAGGTCCTGACGTAATATGTGGCACGCACTGTGTTTATGGAAGTAAGTATGTTTGTCCTGCCGCTCCTCCTCCTGGGATGCAGAATTGTGATGTTTGTCACATTTCAATGATGTAAAGGTCGGATAAATGTGACCTGGCCATTCAGACTGATGTCGAATTGCAAAATATCAGATACGTGTCAGATTTAGGACCACATATGAAAGTGGGCTGGGTCAGATTTGAAAAAACTGGATTTGTGCTGTTCAAACTGTCTTTAACAGATCAGATACAGGTCACATATGGGCAAAAAAAATCAGATTTGGGCCACATTTGTCTGCAGTCTGAATGTAGCCACAAGCTTATCAATGGCATCAGTGATCTTCTGCTTCAGGTCGTTGATGTCCTGTATCTTTGTTCAATACATGATATCTTTAAGCCCGTAGAAAAACATCCAGGGCAGTGATATCTGGTGAACGAGGTGTCCAGGGAATTAGACCATCCCTTCCAATCCAGTGGTCTGGAAATGTGAGGGTCCCCACCAACATGTAGTCCACAATGTGGTGGTGCACCATCTACCTGGAAAATGATGGTTGGTTGAAGGTCATCCAGTTGTGGTGACACATATTCAGTCAGAAGGTCCAGGTCAACATCTGCAATAACTGATCTCTCGTTGAAGAAAAATGGACCGATGATTTGATTGTACATGATCCAACAATGTGATTAAAAACTCTGATAACCAGAGTACATTGAACGAATCTGATTAATATATGTCATCAAATGCTTGTGTGTGTGTGTGTGTGTGTGTGTGTGTGTGTGTGTGTGTGTGTGTGTGTGTGTGTGTGTGTGTGTGTGTGTGTGTGTGTGTGTGTGTGTGTGGTTTAGGGTTCAGTTTTTCACTTGAATACATTTAGTTGCTTCACATAGTTTGGACATGATGACCCAGTGTATTCATATGTCCAGTGTCAAATATCAGTGTACTAGACGTGTGTCACATTTGAATATCTTATGCATGTACACATTTGTATTGATACATTTAGATGGTACATGCGATTTCTTGGCACATTTACACTGACAGACAGGTAAGACATGAAAGGTTCTCTAAGATTTTCACGTCTGTGTTCACATAAAGGTTTGTTTTTAAGTCTGCTTCATGCTGGGAGCATAGACTGTATATACAGATACATGTCGGTGCTGTTTCCTCCACCCCTCTAAAAGTGTAGCCAACATCCAGCACTCATGGGAGCTGCCATGTTGGATATAATGATGCAATTTGGAGTCAGAATCTGCGCAGTAAAGATGAAGAGAAGTCACTTGCCTGGTTCTGGCTCTGACCGGTTCCTGTCTGTGCATCAACTAGATTCAGGACCACAACTGGCCAATGCATTTGTAAATCATGGCTTATGACGGTCTTGGTCTTGTTTCAGAATTAACCATATTTTTACATTTTCACCTCCGCCAACGAGGTTATGTTTTTGTCAGCATTGGTTTGTCTGTTTGTCTGTCTGTTTGTCTGTCTGTTTGTCTGTCTGTGTGCAAGATAACTCAAAAAGTTATGGACGGATTTGGATGAAAATTTCAGGAAATGTTGATACTGGCACATGGAACAAATGATTAAATTTTGGTGGTGATCGGGGATGGGGGGACTGATCTGCCTTGGCGGAGGTCTGCGCTCTGAGTGCTTTTCTAGAAAAGAAAGGCCAGACCTCCGCCAAGGCAGATCAGTGCCCCCACCCCACCTCCCCCGATCACCACCAAAATTTAATCATTTGTTCCTTGTGCCAGTATCAACATTTCCTGAAATTTTCATCCAAATCCAGGGCACTGATCTGCCTTGGCGGAGGTCTGCGCTCTCCAAGTGCTCCTAGTTGCCATGGGATTTTATTTTGAAACTCACCAAGATCATACCTGTGTGGGTATCACTAAACTGCCGCTCACATTAGTACTGTCATTTAATATAAGTGAGCGATAGATGTGCTGGGGAATTCCTGTGCAGTCTTCCTTAACCCTGTAAAGCCTGAACCATTAAACCACTGACAGAAAGTTTGAGTTCTTTGAAAGTGGAGCTTTTATTGGTCCTTCTGATCAACCAAAAATAATTTCTTTTTTCAATATCAATTTCCATTTATGAGTTTCAATTTTGTATCATATTTGATACATTGGGTCTCAATGCTCAAGAATTATTATTTTTGAACAAACAAAAACATAAAATAATACAAACATGTTTAACAAATTGGTAATTCCTTTTTCAAAATTGTCAAAGTTCTGCCTCCTTCCTCATTAATGACAGTCTTATAGTGTCACTGGAAAGGCCTCTGGTGAACAAATTCCTCCCCCCGGGTGGATTATCCATGTATTGCATGTATCTAATTGTATACATCAGTTTTTTTAGGAAAAAAGTATCACACTGATCATGTAGAGGGCTTCAAAACTCATGTATCAAATATGATACGTTTGGTGTTATAGGGTTAAAGCTGCAGCGCTTGAGCATTTTGTGGCGTTATTGTGCAAAAATGACCTCTGAGCATGTTGTAATTCATGAGGACCGAGAGGAAACAAGTATTCTACCAACTCCTGTGGATGTGTTTTGGGTTCTTTGAAATATACGCTGTGCTGCTGAACTGCTTGAGACTGAACCTTTGGAAAGTGTTCTCTCTTTTCTACAGCATCAGGTCATTTATTTAATATTTATTTAGAGACCTCCAAAAGGAAGGAGCCTATTCTGAAATACCCTGAGTTTTCCTAGAGATGTCCTCTCCTGCAACTTTAATATGGAACACTAATGAACCTACATCATCAGTGAATATATTTAAGGGGGTAAAAAATGAAATTGTTTCCAAAATACTCAAATATAAGTGAGCATGGTGGCAAAATGTATGTGTAAACTCTGGAATCATTAAAAAAGGCAGTGGAGGTGACACTGACTAAGTTACCCAGTCCCTGTAACAAAACTCTCCTGGAATCTCTTCATGTCTCACACAAACAGATTTACAGAATGGTAGCTATAAGTACACTGCTGGACATAAAGTTGGAATAAAATATTTTTACCTTTTTCATAAAATGGTTGTGACAATGTGATTTATTATTGATAGACAACAGTGGATTTACCTACCGGTGCCCTCAGCGTGGCGCCCCCCATTTGAACATGTAGGATGTTAAAATGACATAACTGCTCAGGATTCGAACCCTTGTTTCCCACATGTTAGGTCATAGCGTGCAGTGTCGGAAAAACAAACAGGCAGCCACAGAAGGTATGTAATGTATGATTATTCAGGCCTTTACCTCTACTGTATCCTGTTGTTTCTAACTTTAAATCATTTGGAACGCAATGAAATTCAATGTCATAACTGAGGACACACTTATTAAACCAACTCTTTGCTTTGGTTCCAAAAGGTCACATGAGTGAGGTTCAATTACATTCATTTTATTAGTGTATAATAATAATAAAAATACAGTTTTATGTGAATTGAAACATTTATAATGTTAATGTTAATGGCTTTGCCCCCTTGAATACCCCCCCCCACACACACACACACACACACACACACACACACACTCCATTTTTTCTGGATCTGCCCCTGATAAATAAAGTGTAACTGGGACTAAGTATGTAATCATTGCACCTGGTCAAAGATGATTACTGATGTGTATAAATAGGAGTGAAAACATGAATGTGTCTGAAAACAAAATTATTGCAACTTTATGGGCAGCAACACATTAGCCACCTTTTTGTATACAGCAACTATTTGTCTTTTTATAGACTAATCACAGAAAGAAAACCCTGCTCAAACTCAAACCCAATGAAAGCAACAGAAAGGTTAATATTAACAGAACATAACCTGCTGTGCACTTTTAATGCCCCTCAGTCAAATATAGTGTAAGATTGTGTTGAAAGTTACTGCCCTACAATTCAGATTAGATTGTCTTTAACCTCCTAAGACCCAGGAAATGTACAAAAGTACAAGCTTTTTTTGTTTTTTTATCAAATAAGTGCCTATATTGGAAACATCATGATGCAACAGTTTTTTCAGATGCAGTTTTTAAAATGTTTATGGAATGTCCTTTGTGGTGGACAGTTTTCTTTCTTTTTTTGTATAAAGTTGTGAAACTCTTGTCCACACTGTAAGCCCGGAATTTGTATTGACTAAAATGCTTTAATTACAATGCACTTAAATGATTTAAGTTTTATGATGTTACTATAAAATGTTAAGTATATTCTACTAATTTGTAGACATAGTTGAAAGTACGAAAAAGTTTAAGTTGAATGGAATTAAAGCAGTAAGTTTTAGTCATGACCACACCTTTTTATCTTTGCATTGCATTGTGGGTATTGGGCATGTTGTTGAAAATGTGTTATTTTTCTGTGCAGGGGTTCAGCGGGGTTGTGGTGTTAGTGTTAATTTGGATTTAATGTGTGTATGGCAGTGTTTATTGGCCTTTTTGTGTTTGTTTTTGTATTTTTGTAGAGCTGCACCATGAGTCAGAGCCATAGGAAGAACAATGGCTTTCCTGTTCATCTAAGTTAATTATTATATAATAGAAATTTTGTCAAATTAAAAGCACTGCTTGTGCTGGTAAATGATATTGAGTTAATGTCCATCCATGCTACGAAATGGAAAGATGAATGATTTCATAACTATTATGGTCAGGAATAGGATTTTGAGTTTGACTATTTTAAAAAAAGTTGTTTAATCAAAGATAAATTAACCCTTTCATGCATAGTGGTCACGATAGTGGACATCTATTCTACAACTGTCCTTTTGTATATTCATGGGTTTTGTTGTTTTAGTTGCATATTAGCCACCACAGTGGACATTTATGCACCATTCCATTCCCTGTAATTCATATCATTGCTGTAACTTTGCTGTTCTGGATTAACCTGATCTGCCGTAAGATGTTTTAAATCAATTGATAACTTTTCTTAAGTTTGTTTTTTTGGTTTTGTTTTTTTGCATATTATCTCCATGAAGTTGGTAATAACTAGTCTTAGTATGTGTTAAAATGTGAGAAAACATCAGATAAGTTGAATGAAAACTTTTTTATTTCATAGTTTTCACATAGTGTATCACTTTCTGACGATCTTTGCATCAAAAATTAAACGCTTGGTGTCCAGCTGAGTGGACCTTTTCGTAATTCCAGGAAAAATAGGTTCGTAAAAAATTTCAATCACTTTGTTTTTTCATGCCTAAAGAGGAATAAAAATGCTCCAGAAAAAAAATCTTGACTAAGGTTCTCATAATTCATGCGTGAAAGGGTTAATCTGGCTGCAATTGAGAAAATTAGTCAGTGTAACCTAAAATGCTGAGTTGAATGGTTGGATAGTGGGGTTGATTTTACAACAGATTTAAAGAATAAATAACTTGTCTTTTAGTTGTTTCTTCTTAATAGTTTAACTTCAATACTTTTAGCATTAAAGTTGAACCTACTTAAACCAATTGATTAGTCGATCATTACTCAAATCATTTAAGTGCGATCACTTGCCTCAGATTTTTTGAGTAAACTCTACTTCTCCGGGCTTATAGTGCACAAATGTGGACAGAAAACCCATAGCTGGGTCTTAGGAGGTTAAGATTTATATATGAAAGTACTCAGATATTATAACTGCACAAGGCTGTTTCAAGCAAATATATCACCCCAACAAAGGGATCATGTCTCCATTTGACCTCATTTGACCTTGAAAAGGTAGGTCAAGGTGACGTATTTTCAATAGGCTTCTGCTCCATGCCAAGATGCCTCCACAGCATAAATTCGGTGCAGATATGTCAGTGCATTCTTCAGATAATGCGATTGTCGATGAATGGACAGACAGACAGAACGATTACAATACCCTGCCTTGGCCGAGGTGTAAAAACCTACCAGTGTGCTAAGAAACAAAATAAAGACTTCACAAAGGCAGAAGACAGATCCAAAGCCAATCATGAGCCAAGGTTTTTGGATGACATTACACTGACCGCAGCCAAAGGTATGATTGATCCATCTTGTTCTGCAATCTGCAGCGGCTGACCAAAAAAGTAGAAATAAAGGACGAAAAAAAAAATAGAAGAGTTTAGAACACAGGCTCATATTCAGCTCAGTGTGAGGCTCGTGTGAAGGGTTTGTCACGGCGCTCGCTGCCAGTTTCCATTACCTACTGCAGAATCCCAACACTCTGCACTTGGGCTCGGAGTGCTCTGTTTGCTCAAATGGTCTTGGCACGCTAATGTGTAGAACACCTCACTCCACAAACACTGTCAGGGGAGTCATGTGTAATGGAGACATAGCATCACTTTGTTCATATGCAGCGAAAGCATGCATAAAGTTTTTTTTTCCTTCTATGTTTTCTACATACAGTATAATACAAACAACACACATGGGGAAAAGGTGTTAAGTTTATAAACAGTTATGAGAAAAAAAATCAACTCTGTCTCCCCTTTCCTGGGTTCTATTTCTGGCTCTTGCATTGTGTGTTTGTTGTTATGTATAGTTGTTTCATATTTGAGTAGAAATCCTAGTAGTCCTAGTTAACATTTTCTTTTTTTTTAACCCATAAAGACCCAGTGCTACTTTTGTGTCAATTCCTAAATGACTTTTTCTCTGTTTTTGACCTTTTGTTAAGTGATTTATCTCCATTTATTCTAATATTATGTACTGTATTTTACATTTTTCAGTGAAAATCAAGTGTTTTTCTTATATTTAATTCATTGAATTTGTAGATGTTCATAAAAGCTCGCATTAAAGTTAAGAATCAGTGAAAACTGAAGAAAAAGGGACTTCTTTAGTAAAAAAAAAAACAAACAAACATATAATTGACTGAACATAAACCAAGTGTTTCCATCCACTGTCATTGATCCAACTGAATCAATGTTGTAGAAGATGATGGTGTTTCCATGGTAACTACAGAGCCTCTGAATGTCCAAATGGGTCATATCTGATGATCATGAAAAGATGACAAACAGTATTTACCTCAGTTATTTACATGTATTGATAGAATTATTGGATCAACAGGTATTAAACATTTTATGGTTTTGGTCTCCGGTGGATGTTTGGGTCTTTATGGGTTAAATATAAAAAAGACGTTATCCGATTGTAAGTGTTAAACTAGAACATGTTCTTTTTCAACTGTCCAATGGATTGTTTTTGGTGCTCACATGGTAATTTTGTGTAATATTCACTTGACAGTTTGATGGATCTGGCAACATTGTGAGAGAAATAAACCCACCAGAGACTGAGAAAACATTTCAGCCCCAATAGAACAACACAGTGAAGCAAATCTGAATAACAAAAAAAAAAAAAAAAACACTTTTCATTTTGTTGCATCTGTATTGGTGTTTCTCCATATCTCATAGCATCAGCTCTGTCTTTGATTCCATATCTTTTAACAGACACACACATACACACACAGGGCTCACGGGTCGAGTGCTGTTGTGTTAGTTTTGTATGTGTGTGTGTGTGTGTGTGTGTATGCAGTGCAGGCCTGTTCTGTAAGGCCAGTTGAACAACAAGATATCCCCCAGGAATCTCCAAAACATGGCATCATGAATTTTTCAACACTGACATCCACCATCTGCACCTCGGCCAGCTCATACACACACACACACACACACACACGCTCATAGGAAAAACACACATGCGCGCACAACTACATGCATGCACACCAATCCAGCATTCCTCACACGCATACATGCATCTGCTCTCTTTCAGTCTGTCGTACCTCGCTCTCTTCCTCTGTGTGTGTGTGTGTGTGTGTGTGTGTGTGTGTGTGTGTGTGTGTGTAGGTGTAGGTGTGCGTGTGTTTTCAACACTTTGCATCTGGTCGCGAGGACCCCTGCCAGTACATTTTACACTTAGAGAATGCACTCAACTATCAAAATGTTTTAAAAGACAGACAGAGAGACAAAGAGCAAGAGTGAGAGAGAGGGAGGAAGGGAAGGGAAGGGAAGGGAAGGGAAGGGAAGGGAAGGGAAGGGAAGGGAAGGGAAGGGAAGGGAAGGGAAGGGAAGGGAAGGGAAGGGAAGGGAAAGGAAGGGAAGGGAAGGGAAGGGAAGGGAAGGGAAGGGAAGGGAAGGGAAGGGAAGGGAAGGGAAGGGAAGGGAAGGGAAGGGAAGGGAAGGGAAGGGAAGGGAAGGGAAGGGAAGGGAAGGGAAGGAAAAAAATAATGGATGGAGGCATGGTAAGATATTGATTTTCCTCGTTAATAAGTAGTATTGATAATGCAACAAACCATTATTCCAGTCCAGAGACACATTATGTATGTGAAAGACCTGCAAGTCCCATGAACTATTTGAGTCTAAGACAGAGTGGGTTTAGTATGCAGGACATATAGAGCAACACACAGAGATGAAAAACACAACGCAGTGAGTCTACGCTGAGCTGCTGCTGCCGAATAAATGACCAGTTATAACAAAATACGGCGCTACGTGGACTTATTATCTACCTGCTGTCTATAGAAATGAGCAAAACAGAAATGCAAAGATGCAAATGGAAGGGCACAAGGTGGCTCTGTGTGACACACATTAGAATGTTCTTGTACTGCTGAAAGTATTAGCTCAGTGGGATGCTCTTTTATGCAGGTATATGCTTTGTTACAGGAAGGCAAACAGTTTCAAATTACATATACATTTACTCATCCAAGAGATAAAAAGAAGAAGGTGAGAGATGATGATGACGACGACGACGACGATGATGATGGTGATGGATGAGGGGGAGGTATTTTATTCATTGCAGTCTGCCCCAGACCCCAATTAATCCCATAACTGGCTGAGGCCAAGCAGGATGATCACAGCACAGTCTACTGTTGCTCTGAGGAACTACAAACACTGTCTGTCTTCATCAGGACAGTCCTGCACATGTTTCATTCTCTGGCCTCCAACCTACACATGAACTTTAATCACACCTGGATGCCCAGACTGAACCATAACCCTAACCTGAATTATGAACCCCTTTGAGGTGTGTATGTTAGCTCATAAAAACCCAGAGCTACTTTTGTGGTACTTTCCAAATTAATTTTCCCCATATTTTTCTCCATTTGTTAAGTGATTTATCAACATTCATTATAGTATTTTCCTCTGTGGCTTGTGTTTTGTCAGTGAAAATCATGTATTTTCCTATATTTAATTTACTGATCATGTAGATCAGGGGTGGCCAACCCTGGTCCTGGAGAGCCACTATCCTGCATGTTTTAGATGGATCCCTCTTCCAACACACCTGATTCAAATGATAAGCCTAACATCAAGCTCTGCAGAAGCCTGAGAACGACCATCAGGTGTGTTCACCACTGGGTGAATGACTTCATCCAACTGTAATGAGGATACATTTATTTAGAGACATGCATACACACACTCACACACACACACACACCTACACACACACACACACACACACACACACACACACACACACACACACACACACACACACACGTACACTCCAGATCAAACTTTTAAGACCAGTTGAAAAATTGCAAGAATTCACCTGTTGCACTGTTGGACCTTTTAAAGGTCTTAAGTAGAGTTTCAAAATGCAAAAACAAGGAATGGGGGTGAGACAAAAAAAAATTTAAGAAAGCAATTTATTGCACACAACAGTGAAACTGAAATAGGCTGTTCATCAGCTGATCAAAAGTTTAGGACCATACCTTAAAGAAAAAAAAAAACGAAACCCCCCTAAAATAGAAATAAAAGTTTCAAAAAAGGACTCAGTAATATCTCCACCATTCTTGTTGATCACTTCAGAAATTTGGTATGCTTGATGGGAGTGTTTCCAGGAGGCTAGTGGGAACGTTGCTCCAAGTGGTGAAGATGGCTTCATGAAGGGCATCCACTGTCTGAAGCTGATGTCCATTTTTGTTAACTGCCCTTCCCATCCATCCCCAAATGTTCTCAGTTGGATTTAGATCAGGGGAACATGCAGGATGGTCCAAAACAGTGCCGTTCCTCCTCTGTTCTCAGTCCTTTGTCAGACATTGTGAACTGCAGCGTTGTCCTGTTTTTAAACCCAGTCATTACCACAGACCAGGGCCCTCTGTCATGAGGGATGACCCCTGCAACATCTTCACAGAGCCAGCCACTGTTTGATACCCCCGCACAACCTGAAGCTCCATTGTTCCACTGAAGGAAAAAGCATCCCAGATCATGATGGCCATGCTCCCCTCCACTGTGCCACATAGAAAACATCTCCAGTGGGATCTCCTTGTCATGCCAGTAACATTGGAGGCCATTAGGACCTTCAAGGGCACATTTTTTCTCATCAGAGAATAAAACTTTCTTCCACCTTTCAATGTTCCATGTTTGGTGTCTGTTAAAGTCCAAACAGGTCATTTTGTGGTGTTGAAGGAAACAAGGCCTTTGAAGTCGTTTTTTGTTCTTAAAGCCCTTCTCTGGCAGATGTCATCTGATGGTTACTGGGCTGCTGTCGGCACCAGTAACGGCCTTAATTTGGGTCCAGGATCATCCTGTGTTTTGACGGACAGCCAATTGGATCCTCCAGCTCAGCACCAGTGAAATTTTTTTGGGTCTACCACTTGACTTTTTTGTTCCATAACCCTCAGCATCTTTTAAGAAATTCCAAATGACTGACTGCGTCCAACCTCAGCAGTGATGGCACGTTGCCAGAGGCCTTGCTTATGCAGCTCAACAATCCAACCACGTTCAAAGAGAGAAAGCATTTTTGCCTTTACCATCAGGAGGTCATGACAGTGTGAATACCTGACAGAAAATGACACTGAATCCACATTTTTGCACAGATTTTAGCTTTTAAAGGCTGTGGTCTTAAATAGTTTAATTGTTCTTTTCAGTAAACTGCCTACTCTTTTGTTTTTGTTGTCTCACTCCCATTTCTTCTTTTTGCATTTTGAAACTCTACTTAGAACCTTCTTAAGATCCAACAGTGCAAAATGTAAATTCATGCAACTGGACTTAAAATTATATATATATATATATATATATATATATATATATATATACATACATACACACACACACATATATATATATATATATATATATATATATATATATATATATATATATATATATATATATATATATACATGTATATATACATATATATGCATATATATGCATAGATATACATATATGCATATATATATATATATATATATATATATATATATATATATATATATATATATATATATATAAAAACCCTATCCATTAACATTAAATAATATTTAACCCTCAAATGTCAGCATTTTACAGTACAGATACCTGTAATCTGTCCATGTAAAGGACTGATATATAAGATACATGTAATACTTGGCCCCATACACGGAGACACATCCACCATCCACATTAACGTATGCACTCACATACACTGCACTGCACATGTACAACATACTGTAGATGTATATTTACATATGTAATTGCTCTCAGAAAAACTCTGTACTTCCAGGCACAAATGCATATGCTCTACAGACCCACACAGATTTATGCACAAAGACACAACAACTGAACCTTCCCCATCTGATTCAGACAGAGACACTTGACTTCTACAATTTACTAATATACTCACAGCCACATTCACACAAACACATATTGCGCACAGGTATACAAACACAAATACTCTTTTTTTTCCCAAACACCCTCCCTGTTGATATGTTGTATCCTATACAGATCTGCAGTGTGTAGCTGAACAGAAATATGGACCAAGTGAAAGAAAAGGACTCAACATGAGAGCTCATGGGGTTACCATAAAAAGAACAGTACAGACACACACACTGACACACATGCAGAGAAATGCCACTGGGCTAAGTTGATTTATAGAACAGGTCTTCTGGGATACACATGTACCTATACAGCTCTCTATCTTCTCGTCTTTGTCTCTTCTTCTATATTCATGTATATCAGAACTAGACAGTGACTGACGCTCACTGCATTATGCTCAGCTGGGCACTTGTCTCACACTCTGGGGATCTGATCCTGATTGCTTGCAGTTCAGATTGCTACAGTTCATTAAAAGTATGATGGCAAAATAATCTCAAATCTGTCTGCAGTTACTCTTTAATTCTAATCATATTTAATGTTTTGTTTCAGTTACTGCCTGAGGTCTGTGACCATTAGATATCAACACATGAAACACCCATTAATGCATTGGGATAAAAGAAGGTTATGCAGTTAGAGCTTCTAATCAACCCTTTGAGACCTAGGACCCTTTGTAAGGAAGGTATGCATAGATGTTTAAGACTTCCCAATGAATTTGTATCTGCATCTAAGCTTTTTAAGTACAATACAACCATTTAATGGCTCATATTAAGAAATTACAGGGAATTTACCCTTTATTGGGTAAGTGACTATTTTTGGTAATTTCCACAAACATTAAATATGGGGCCAATCCCATGCTTCAGTGAGGTCCAGAAGGATGTTGGGTTTTATAACACTATACAGCGACTCAGAGAGATTTGTTTTTTTGTTTTTTGTTTTTTTTTTTGAAGTTGTAAATAGTGAATATGAGTGATTCTTGTCAGTTTATGACTTTATAACAGTTGTTTTATTGTATGTGTTTTCTTTGTAGCAAGTGCTGCTCAGACGTTTCATATGTGCTTCTTGGATATGTTTTTATTTCCCTGCCCCCTGAAGGGGGAGGCGAGGGGTATTGTTTTTGGTTTGGTTTATTTGTTTCCTTCTTTGTTAACACTTTAGCAGCAAAACTATTGGTTCAGTTCATACCAAATTGGGTTTAGAGATTGCCAGCAACCCAGAATAGATGGCATTGCATTTTGGGAAAGATAGGTCAAAGTAAAATTTTTTATAGTTTTTTAAAATCTTCCTATTTACTTATAATGGATGAAATACATGCAAGGGGCAGGGTTTGTTATGCCTGGCACCACTTGTTTATCTTTTATTTATTTATTTATTCTGGTTGGTTGGTAATATTAATACAGCTAAGAGACTAAAATGGAAGTGATATGATTGATGTGTTGCAGGAAGGTGTTGGAGCAGACTCAGATTCCAAGGACAGAATGGTGGGCGCTGGAGAAGGTCCTGACAGAGTCTGTCCCATGGAGGGGTCTGGAGTCCCCTGGTGGTGGGTGGAGTTGGGGTGGTGGAGGGTGAATCTGAGACCAGACGACTGACAGACAATGAGGCAGAGCTCCACCGTCGACTGAAACGGAAGGTAAATATGACAAAAGGACAGGCATGGAAATGAAACTGCAGTTGGTGTTTTAAATGTTTATGTGAGTTCAACCACAATGTTTTTTTTTTAGTAAACATGGGTTAAAAAAACTTTTGTCCAAAGACTGTTTTTATTTGCTCCTGCACAAATAGTTTTTATTCATTTATGTTCATCATATAAAAGCAAAGACCGATGTTTGCAGGCATTTGCAACTCTCAACAGAGAACAGGACATAAGGTCACTGTCTACTTATTTCAGTCATTATCTCCAGAAACATAACTGTGTCTGTTTAGCTCATGAGCTACTGTGAAGGCGCTGTGGCCGCCGTCATCTTCGCTATTGTTGTCTTCATCATCGCTGTTTTCGTCATTGTCTTTGTCGTCTTCATCGTTGTCTTCGTCATTGTCTTTGGCATTGTCGTCTTCGTCATCATCGTCTTCGCTGTCTTCCTCATCATCTTTGTCTTTGTAGTCATCTTCATCGTCATCGTCTTTGTTAGCAGTTTCCTCAAATATCGTCTCTCACAAAACTACTGGTGGGATTCATTTCAAATTTTATATGTGGCTTCCTTGTAACAATGTCTACAAAATTTAGATTTTTGAATTTTCAACAAATCTTTTAAATATTACAATGTGCCTTTACTTCTAATGGTCCATAGTTTGATGGTTTACAATATGGAAATGGTTACTGATTTCAACATAGTTACTATTGAGCACTGATAGGAAGTCAAACAGTATGTGGACTTTCATTTAATTAGTTGAGTTCTCCTTCAGTGAAAGTACCACCCACTTCTACTGGGAGACTGATCTCCTACATCCAGACCACAGGACTCTAACATACAGACACAACCTGACAACCTCGCCAATTCAACTAGTTATTGATTCTTGACAGAACATGCTGGTGAGATACAGGGACACTGGTTCTATTTTTCAGTATCAGTGAAGGCCTGGCTGTATTAACCTGACAAGGGATTTAATTTGCACTGGGCAAATGGGAAAACCTTGTTATTGAACCATGACTATTATTTCATTGAAAATACTTTTAATACGATTTTCATTATTCTATTTCAATTCTTGGGTCTTGTAAAAAATGCACAAAATGTCCCATTATGCTGTGGTGAATGTCTGTGTTTTGTGTTTTGAATGTTTTTCAGATGGTGGAGTGTGAGTGAGGAGAGAATTCATTTATTTTGGAAGGATTTTGGAGATTTTGGTCATTGAGTGCATTTTTTTAATCAAAAGGAATGAAAATGAATCACAGTTTGGTCCACTTTCTGTTTCACTGACAAATGAAAAGTGCAATTTCTTTTGACAGTGTGACTTCAGTTTAGACCAAAGCATATTCATTCATTCATTCATTTTCTGAACCTGCTTTATCCTCACTAGGGTCACGGGGGTCGCTTGGAGCCTATTCCAGCTACTTACGGGCGAAGGTGGGGAACACCCTGGATATGTCACCACTTCATCGCAGGGCTGAACATATAGAGACAAACAATCACTGTCACATTCACACCTATGGACAATCTAGATCACAGGTGTCAAACATGCGGCCCGGGGGCCAAATCCGGCCCAACAAAGGTTCCAATCCGGCCCGCAGGATGAATTTACAAAGTGCAGAAGATGTTAACAGTCAAGGGCATCAAAATCAAAAATAACAGCATAATAACCTAGAAATAATGACTCCAAATTTTCTTCTTGTTTTATTGTGAAAAAAATAATATGACATCATGCCTATAAATAATGGCAACACCAATTTTTTCCTCTTTGATTTCTTGCAAAGAACATTAAATTCTGGTATCCTTTAACAATAAAATGTCAATAACCTAAACAAGTATAAACAACCAGGAATTTCTAAAGAAAAATAAGTGCAATTTTAACAATATTCTGCCTGTTTTGAGCCTTGGTAGATATGATCTGTAATACACATGTATAAATCATAAAGTTGAGGCATAATATTGCTAAAACTGTACTTGTTTTTTTTTCAGAAATGTCAGTTTTTTCCAGTTATTCACATCTTTTTTGTTTTGGATAGAAATAGTTTCATCATCTAATGTTATTTTTTGCACTAAAAAATTTGGAGTTGTCATGATTCATAGATTATTCCACTATTATTTTACTGGTCCGGCCCGCTGGAGATCAACTTGGGCTGAATATGGCCCCTGAAAGAAAATGAGTTTGACACCCCTGATCTAGATTAACCAAATAACCTATCAGTGCATGTGTTTGGATGGTGGGAGGAAGCCGGAGTACCCGGAGAGAACCAACGCAGACACAGGGAGAACATGCGAACTCCACACAGAAAGGTCCCACCCCCATGGACTGGTGTTGGAATCGAACCCAGGACCTTCTTGCTGTGAGGCACGAGTGCTATCCACTACACCACTGTGTCGCCTACCAAAGCATATTCCCAATAAAAAAATAAAAAAATCTGTAAATGTAATGTAATTTTTCACAAATGTGTCCAAAATCCTGAACATCTGGACTGAAGTCAAGCTGGTTCATTATATTGTCTTAACAATGAGTTCACAGCCATAAAATCCCAGACAGGATCAGTGGAGTGATCACTTAAACATATTGAAAGTCTTCATTGTTTCAGCTCAGATCCAGTTTGCTGAATGCAGGAGAAAAGAGGAAGTACACACACACACACACACACACACACACACACACACACACACATATATATATACACACACACACTGTTCTTTTGTGCAGTAAGAGTTGTTGGATGAAGCTAATTATGGCACAGTGTTACTGCACATGTCCCACACATACAGACCTGCTAGACAGACACATAGCCAGGAAGTCACACTGATCTTGCAAAAACATACGCAATCACACCCACAGACACGCCAAAGCACGCACAAGCAAACACACAAACGCAAAGGCAAACACACGCATGCACATATCCATACGCAGTAGACTCAAATGTTTGCACGAAAAGGTCAGGAGATCACATGTGTTTGCAGGCGCTCAGGGATCTGTAACACACCACAGGAACATACACATGGCAGTTTTATTCGCCCCGTGTGTTTGTGCGTCTACCTGTGCGTGTGTGTGTGTGTGTGTGTGCATTTACTGGTGTGTGAATAGGCGTCTATTTATCCGGTGTCAAAGCAACGCAGAGTTTATCCAGAGTCCCACATCATAGGGATTGGGTTTCTCCTCCTGCCGTTTCCTGTTACTGTGTGGATTAGTCAGTGCAGATCTGCAGATTGTTTGACTGACTGACAGCTCTGTGTGTGTGTGTGTGTGTGTGTGTGTGTGTGTGTGTGTGTGTGTGTGTGTGTGTGTGTGTGTGTGAGGTGGTCAGTCAGTGATGATCTCTGCCCTCATCTTCCCTTTCAGACCATTTCTTTATATAACATTGCACAAGAGACCAGAGTAAAAGGAAAAAAAAAACAACATGCAGAAAAGATACAGTATTTTAACCCAGTGTCCATTTACGGTTTTCAGCTGAGCACGGTGGTCTTCATCAGTAGGAATAGTTTCTCCACTTTGATCACCAAGGTCAGATCAATGCACATTAATATTTGGATTTTTCACTAATGGTTAAAGTTATAATATTCACAATAATATGTTCACATGTGCACTGATCATCGGTGTTCCTCTGATCTTACTGTTTGCATGCACCCCCCCCCCCATCACAAATAGTGCAAGGTTTTCCACTGGTGACAGACTTCTCCACCGTGAACTTCACCTCCCTCTTATCGTTAGCCTCATAGTATAATTACCTAAGTCATACACTATATGGACACAAGTATTGGGACACGTTGAATTCAGGTGTTTCTTTTCTAACAGGGGTCTGGGATACAAAACAACAGTGACAAATGTCATAATATAGGTTTATATTGGGATGAATATCATTGCATTGGTTAGTTTGGTTTAAATTCTTATCTTTGCTTCTAAAATGCCTCAAAGATGGATTTTACTTAATTTCTCTCAACATTGATTTAGTTTAGTTTCTTTTTTATCCATGACTATGATTTTAAATGCTCTACCTCTAAATTTCTAAAGTATTTTCTGTGTTCTGACTGTGAATAATCATTTTCCACCACAACTAACCATCTACTTTCATCACATCTCACTTAAGAAGAAAAATCTTCCATTAAACATCAAGGAATTATTGATGTTCATAAACTATGTGAACAAAAATATTGGGACACATCTTGTCTACAGCTGTAAGATGTCCTGTTCATGCTGATTTGACATATAAACATCAATATTAATAATCAATATGATATTTATCACAATATAAAACTATATAATGACATTTGTCATTATTGGTTTGTATCCCAGACACCTGTTAGAGAAGAAACACCAGAATTCGACATGTTCCTTCAAACACCTTCTGTGAAAAATGCTTAAAGGTCCCGTATTATGCTATTTTTCAGTCACGTCATATAGGTCTCAAAAGCCCAAAAACATAGTATTTAAGTTTGTTCGCCCCAAAATCATCCTTTTTTCGGAGTTTCAGCGGTCAAAAAAGTCACTCTCACCAGCCCTCCTCAGAACAGGCTGTTTCTGGGCCTGCTTCCGGGTATGCAAATGAACGCATCTGTCCACGCCCACTCCCCCTCCCCGCTCTGGGAGAGGACGCGGCTTCCGCTAGCGGTACAACGCGCTAATGTTGACTGTGAAGCCATGGCTCTCTCGTCTACAATACACGTCTCAGACAGGATGTCTTTCCAAACACTGGCTTTCTTTGCCTTGAGGCGTGATTGAGCCCCGACGGAAAAGGGCGGTGTTGTGTGGGGTTCGTGGACCTGACACGGAAAGACGCCTGCCGCCACTAATGCAGGCAGCTACTAACAAGCTTGATGCTAACTATACTGATGCCAACCACAAAAGGCCCGTGTTCAAAGTAGTTATGTTGAATGTCTCTGGATATTATCAGCTCTTGCATGTTAACGGGGACGCAAACGTTAGCAGCAGTAACCGAGCTATGTTAGCTGCCATGCTAACGTTAGACGTACACAACCACCAGCTTATCCGTAATGTAGGGTTATGCAGTAAAGATACAAAAAAATGGTAAGAACTTACATCTCCCACACTTGTACTTGGGTCACGAAGCGTTAGTACTGCGTCCTTCTTGTTTCGGAGTCTTTGTGCTAAGCCGGAGCTGTATGGGCCCATGTTCGAAAAACACTCGTCCGTGAAATGCCGGGCACACACATACAAGCGTTTGGGAATGTTGTTTGGTACATGACCATCAAAGACAGAATCCAGCCACTTTTTACGGAGAGGCTCGGAAGTGGGGAGCAAAAATAAACTATCGTGTTGGTGTGTGCAGCCAACAACACCACAACTTGCGTGTCTCGCCTTCGCCATGTTTGTTGTCCAAGAGGTACTATGCCAGGGCGGGGCTCGCTTTGCCAGGGTGGGGGCACAGTCAGGGGGAGGAGTTAAATCCGCTTATGTCGTCATAAGCGGACCCAACTCAAACTCGGCCGTTTGAGCAGGCATTTTCACTAAATGTGGTGTAGCAAGGCAGGGAGGAAACAGACAGTTTTCAAATTCGAACCTCATAATGAGGCTACTGCAACACACACTACTATAAGAAAACTTTCACAAAGTGAGATTTCCATAATACGGAACCTTTAAAACAGCATATGACTTTCATCACATTTTTTTTAAATTTGTAAAACCCCAGTGATAGCCTAATTATCACTAATCCATCAGTCTTTCCATACTTACCTGAATCACTTCTCTCACGGTGAACAACTTCGAAGATGACTCCATCATAAACACAGTCTGCTTGTTTAATAAACCAACACATCACTTGGGCCTTTTCGGAAATTTTGTCGCAAAGTGCATTGTGGGAAGCGAAAGCGATTTCTCACAGATTCAGGAAGGATGCGTGCCAGGTCGCTGTAAAATTCTCCAGTCCACCAGTGTAGTTTTAAAGAACGAGTATAGTCGGTGGATGGAGGTAAAGGCCACATTTGGGTTCAGCACTCATGGAGAGAGTGAAATTACTGCTGTGTGGAATTCCCATTCCCACAATGCAGTTCACAACAACAAAACAAAAATTTCCAAAAATGCCTGAGTGACATTTTGGTTTGTTATGTAAGTAAGCGGACTGTTTTTATGATGGAGTTATCTTCACAGGTGTTCACTGTGAGGGAAGTGAGCACGGAAAGACTAATGGATTAGTGATAATTAGGATATCACTGGGGTTTGGCTAATTTGAAAAAAAATGTGTGATGAAAGTCATACGCTGCTTAACCTGTTGATATCTTCTGCCATGTTCATACTGTTTGTAGGTGTGTTCCTCCTTCTGACCAGATGTGTGGACTTTTCTTTGCAACATCCATCTCTATCCATCAGAGAGGATCTGTGTGTTTACCTCAGTTGGTCATAAACAGGGACTGTGGGGTACGACCCACAGTAAAACATGTAAATTAGGTTCACTATCCAAATGCGCTGTGTACATGTCCAAAAAATCCTCATAATTCTGTAATAATATCAACATATCCCATATGACTGAAACAGAAGATGCTCCTTTTGGAATTTGGAATATCCAAGTGGAATATGCTGTTTACATGACACCTGTCAAATTCAGAACATTGTCAAATCACAGTGGAATATTAGTGTGCATGTACACAAACAAACTCACTGTTGACAAATAAACTCAATTTTCCACACAAATCAAAGGTGTCAGGAAGCATGCATGAACTTAGAATGCAAAATATGAATACATGGGCTCATTTATTAGATTAAAATAAATTATTTCTGTTGTTATTGAATGAGGAATATAAAAGTTGTCCCTACTTTCCCATTAGGCTTTGTGAAATGTGTATCTGCACCATAGTGGACCATACAGATACACTGTAAAAAAAAAAAAAAAAAAAAAAACTGTAAAAAACAGTAATATTCTGGCAGCCGGGGTGCCAAAAAAAATTGTAAAATAATGGAAAATAACCATCTCATAAAAAATGCGGTAATTTTCCATAATTAAAATACAGTTTTTTGCCCTAACTTTACATGAGATTTTTCTTTTCTTTTTTCTTTTTTTTTTTTTTTTACTTTTTAATGTTTAATAAAGAATATTTACATGTATTCAAACAATCAAATTACCTATATATATAATATAATATAATTTTCAATGAGACTAAGTTGTACAATCCACTGATAAAAACTGTATTTTAACAGTTTATCAGTGCTTGTTACATGTTGCATGTTATACATTCACAAAAATACATTTACTCAACATTTTTGTTGTAATTACACAAGATATTTGTAAATTAACAAACAAGTCTTGTTAAACTTACAGAACAAATACTTCCTTTAAGGTTAATTGTCAGTAATTTTATCATGTTTTATTTTTATTTTTTTACAGTATTGAACTTTAAATTAACAGTTTAATCTCATAAATAGAAAAGAAATATTTGTGAAACTACGATACATTTGCAAATGTATTTTAACTATATTTTTCTGTGAGAAAAAGAAAAAAATTCTTTTAAAAAATGGAAATTTTATGGTTATTCACAGTTACAGTTTTTTTTGTGTTATTTTACATTTGAAGTGTAAAATCACAGCCTATTTTTGCATTTAATTGATATTTTCCTGTATCTTAAAAATACAGGAAAAATCTGTAAAATAAACAGTGAAAATTCTGTTAAATTACAGCTTTTCTTTCAGTGTAGTGTACCAGTGCACACACAACCAGAGAGGACGGAGGTAAGATTTACAATCATGGAAATGTTCAGTAATGTTGCTTTCTTTACTTGTACTTCTTATTCTGACGTGCTGGGTTAAAGGAGAAGGTCTTTTCCGGTGCTGTTTATATTTTAGGAGTGTTAGGCAACAAAACCATTTCAGAGACCTAATGAAAACAAAATGCTCTCCTATTGAAGTACTTGAATGCTCTTTGTATAAATCTAACTCGATGCTGTGAAAAATAAAAGGTCAAGGAAAAAATGTCTTGATCCCTTTTTTCTAGACAAAATATCACACTGTTTTTGTGTTAACACATTTATATAACTTACAGCAAATGTTAATGTACTTTCAGAGTGACTCCTGGGGTCAGTGTGTGAATGCAACAGTAATTAGCACTGAAACATGAAATAATAATGTACAATTCAAGAAGTAATTAAAACATCTCCCAATATAACCATATATTTGAGGAGTGTAATGAAAATGGTACAAATGACCTGAAAGGATGAGTGTGAAATAGTGAAATACCAACACTGGAAGGCTCTGGAAAGTGCTTTGAAAAGCTACAGCAAAGAGACGTTTGTTTTGAAACCACTGTTTCCAAGGTCGGCGCTGATGTCCAGTTGTATTAATGAACGCAGGAGTCTCAAAATCAGTTTACAGCCCAATATGATCTCAAGTGGGTCAGATCATCAACATAACAATATAATAACCGATAAATAATGACAACTCCAAACTTTTCTTTGTTTTATAGTGAAAAAAGTAAAATTACATTGTGAAAATGTTTACATCTACAAACTGTCCCTTAAAAAAATGTGAATAACATGAACAACCTGAAATTTAATGAGAAAATTGAATGTGATTTTAACAATATTATGCCTCAGCTTAACATTTACACATGTGCATTACAGATCACAGTGGATCTACAGTCTACTCTCGTTATACCGCCAACTTCCGTTCACGGCCAAATTGGCGGTATAGCGAAAATGGCGTTACAACGGGTTGCGTCCATAATGTGCATGTCTTTACTATATGATGTCTATGCCGCCTCCATTAACCCGTTCTAATTGCGTTTCTAAATAAATCTTGATTCTGTTATGTTGTAAGGGATCATTTAAAGTGGGGAAACATTTGAAGCATTATTATACCGTGTCGGGAAATGACACCCCATCATCTTGAGGCTTTGGCTTAATCCCACGTCCTCTTCCCGACATCCTGACCTACTGAGTGTTCTGCGATAAATGAACGGTGGCCGTTCCGTAGACCTACTCGTAGCTTGTCGCGATCAGCGTCTGGCGCGTTTGTTTCAGTGCATTGTTAAAATGTATGTGTACTCGATGGCAATCACGCTGGCGGTATAACAGTCGGGAAATCAATGGTATGAGTGTTGTTTGTGCATGGAACTGGGCTGGCGGATGGCGATAGGCGGAAATGGCGGTAGCTAATGGAATAATACATTGGGGATTTTTGTGCAATGGTTTTGGTCGGCGGTGAGCGAAAATGGCGGTATAACGGCGGGCGGTTTAACGACAGTAGACTGTATAAAGTATAAAACATCCAGTAACAGAAATTAAATTGCTAAAATTCCAATTATTTTTCTTAAGACATTTCCTATTGCTCATATTTGTTCAGGTTATTCACATTTATTGTCAAAGGACAGTTTATAAATGTACATATTTTCATGTAATTAGCTTACCAGCCGATAGGCCGTAAACTATTGTCGTCATGTGGCGTCTGTCGTCATCTGTCGTCCGTTACAAAACTTTCAATCGTCTTCTTTTCCGAAACTACAATTCCGATTGACTTCAAACTTGGTATACAGCTTCTTTATGATCATGTCAACAACAGTTAGTGAAATTATTTGGATCCGGATCTGACTCTGGATTTGGTGCCACTTTCCCCATTATAAGAGAGAGGAAGTGGATGGATGCAATAACTCAGTAAATATAAATGATGTCAAGTGTAAATTTCTACAGTCCAGCCCTGATGGGGAGATGACTAGAACATAATGGCCACATGCTGATCAGGATCTTCTTCTGGATCCGAGAACTGATGGAAAATTTAACATGGGCTCTTATGGGGAAAAAATTTCAATTGTCTTTTTCTCCCAAACTCCAGTTCTGATTGACTTCAAACATGGTATACAGCTTCTGTATGATGATGTCATCACAAGGGATTGAAATTATTTGGATCAGGATCTGATTCTGGATTTGGTGCGACTTTTAAAAATTTTCCCATTACAACAGATAGGAAGTGGATTGATCCAATAAATCAGTATCAATGATATCAAGTTGGAATTTGAACTTTTTACAGATCTGATTGGAATATGACCAAAACATGGGCTATTTCTGTAATAGAATAAGTACACAGAACTGGGTGATTATAAATGGCATCTGGATACATTTCCCAAAGCTTTGAATTTGGCCGATAAGCCACAGGGCCATTGGTCCTATGTTTTTTTTAGGTAATTATGAGTCAGACTGACTCACTCACTTGACATTAAATTGGTCTGTATGTGGTCCATCAACTTTTAACATAGATTTTAACATCCTTGATTGTTAATATCTTCAGTGTAATTTTTGCATTTCACAAATTCATCCCACGGGCTGGATTGGATCCTTTGGTGGGTCAGTTTTTGTCCACGGGCCATACGTTTGACACCCCTGATATAAAGCAACATCTTTCTGGTGGTTTCAGCAAAATCACTCTCTAGCAGGTTGAAAAATGCTCTGGTTTATTGATGTCAGGACTGAAAACCAGTGTTGTAGATAACGAAATTAAATGTAATAAAAAGACTTGACCATCATAGACGATGATCACCATGTCCCAGATCAGAGCCTCCCAAGACTTGGCTTAACCCTGAAAGACCGAACAAAGACATTAACTGATCTAAAATGTTTTTACGCATCAATCTCATCAATGAATTTGAACATTTCAGGTAAAATGTAGTTCTGTAGTTTTCAGTGGCATCAGATGTGTCTTTTTTGGATGTTAAGAGGCTCCATAGTGAACATGGAAACCCTGTGATCTTCTCCAACACTGATTCACCAGTTAAACCCCTGCAGTTTGACAAATGACAGTCATAAGTGTCTTTTATGTTCAGTTAATGATATATATTGGTAGAAAAGTCATTTTTTGCCACAGTTTTCTTTGATTTTTTTTATAATGACATTTGAATGTATACTGAGCTTTTATGAAGATCTACATGATCAGTGAATTAAATATACCAGATTTTCTTTGAAACATGCAAAATTCAAAGGACAATGTTGTAAAAATGGTCAGAAATCACTTAGAAAAGTTTAAATATAGAGAAAAGGCCACCACATAAGTAGATGCAGATCTTTAAGGGTTGAGTAGGTTCAGTCTGTTTTCCCCATCATGCATATTCCATAGCTGTAAATTCATAAATATGACAGTATCTCCTTTGGAAGGAAAAAACACGTATAATCCATCCATATAGCTTGCACACAAGTAACAACAAGACAGTGAGTAAAATGGGAGACAGCAGGGTTTGGTTTTTTCTTAGATTCTGCAGCAGCAGTGTTATAAAGGGTGGTGTATGAAGGAGGAGGCGATGCAGCATCACAAAGCGTGTCCAGACACAGCAAATATCACCCTGAAATGAGATACACGCAATAAGCAGGGAACACACATGTATATGTGTTATGTATACAGACACTGTGGAGGGAGGTGGGTATGGGTGGAGGTGATGAAAGATGATCAAAACAAGTCAACAGGACAGTGAGCACAAAGTCAGACACTACATGGGTTTGTATTATTTAGTTTGTTCTTTGTACTTTATTATTTCAGTACTGGTGTGAGAAGGCCAGCAATTAACTGAGCATACAAAAGTGAAATAAGGAGACGAAAAAATATAAATGAATACAAGGAGTATGTGTGTGTTGAGTTACATCTGTAGTGTGTATGTGTATACTATGTGTGTGTATTGTAGTACTGAGTGTGTAGTGTGTATATGTATACTATGTGTGTGTAGTACTGAATGTGTAGTCTGTGTGTGTATACTATGTGTGTGTATTGTAGTGCTGAATGTAAAGTACCTATATGTATACTATGTGTGTACTGTACTGAGTGTGTAGTGTGTATATGTATACTGTGTGTGTGTATTGTAGTACTGAGTGTGTAGTGTGTGTGTGTATACTATGTGTGTGTATTGTAGTACTGAGTGTGTAGTGTGTATATGTATACTATGTGTGTATTGTACTGAGTGTGTAGTGTGTGTATATGTATACTGTGTGTGTCTATTGTAGTACTGAGTGTGTAGTGTGTGTGTGTATACTATGTGTGTGTATTGTAATACTGAGTGTGTAGTGTGTGTGTGTGTATACTATGTGTGTGTAGTACTGAATGTGTAGTGTGTGTGTGTGTGTATACTATGTGTGTGTATTGTAGTACTGAATGTAAAGTACCTATATGTATACTATGTGTGTATTGTACTGAGTGTGTAGTGTGTATATGTATACTGTGTGTGTGTATTGTAGTACTGAGTGTGTAGTGTGTGTGTGTATACTATGTGTGTGTATTGTAGTACTGAGTGTGTAGTGTGTGTATGTATACTATGTGTGTGTATTGTAGTACTGAGTGTGTAGTGTGTGTGTGTATACTATGTGTGTGTATTGTAGTACTGAGTGTGTAGTGTGTGTGTGTGTGTGTGTGTGTGTGTGTATACTGTGTGTGTGTGTGCAGAACAAATATAGGGTTTGAAATTAACGGCGGAATTTACTGAGCATTTATGTAGCGTGACTGACAGCCCGCGCGCGCGCGCGCGTGTGTGTATGTGTGTAACGCGTGGCCGTCTGTGTTTGTACGTGTGTCTCTGTGCGCGCGCAGAATAATTGGAACTTCAATGCCCACAATCCCCACAGACACCCCCCCTCCCTCCCCCCTTCTTCGCTACCGCCCACACCCATTCAGCGGCCGGGTCACTCCACGATTGGTTAGATTCCCTAATGACATCAGGACCCAACGTGGGGTCCTCTGAATGCTATTGGTTAAAACGAGCAGTCCCCTCGTCCAATCTGCATGCAGAGAGAGCCCTCAGACTAGGAAGAGGTTTTAAGGTGGACCGGAGGAGATGGCGCTCCGCTCGTGTACTAGCTAAATTAAGATGTGAAAGCATCAAACTTGGGTTTCCCTCGTCTTTTACAGCTTGTTGGCGACACAAAACAGCTCCTAGTTTTGTAATTGACAGGTGACAGGGCAGAAAGTAAGTTATATCATCTTTAACTGCCATTGCTGTCTGTTTAAGTGTCAAGTAATAATGTTGTTTTGGTCACATTTATCTGTCATGTGGTTGTGGTTCACTGAGTCCAAAGGTGTTTGAGAAAGAAAGAAAGAAAGAAAGAAAGAAAGAAAGAAAGGTAGGTAGGAAGGAAGGAAGGAAGGAAGGAAGGAAGGAAGGAAGGAAGGAAGGAAGGAAGGAAGGAAGGAAGGAAGGAAGATAGATAGATAGATAGATAGATAGATAGATAGATAGATAGATAGATAGATAGATTTATACTTGAATGGAACAACTGTAACACAATAATTTTCCTCTGGGATTAATAAAGTATTCTGATTCTGATACAGCCCTTTCAAACCCATTGACCCAAAGATCAATTTGTAATACAGTGTTTTTGCAAAGTGGATTCATTTGCAGCCAATGTCCAGAGGAGGTAAATTGATGAGATTATTACAGTAAGAGGTAAATTTAAGAAGCAATCTGTCACTGGAATAAACTGACTACGTACTGGGTACTTACATGTTAAAAAGCGCAGACATAAATGAGCTGTTGTGTCCTGCTCCTACTGCTGGGATCATTTCACCGTGCCTTTCTCAGTAGTTTATAGTTGTCAGCCTACACAGAGTATGCTGGAGTCGGTGCTGATAGCTGATTTTGCTCCTTTGTGGTTTAGATGCTGACCATCTCTCTGAAGGTGCTGACTCTCCTCAGTGCATCCCCTTGGTTTAGGTTCCTCCCCACCCTCATGTACTGCTCAGACCAAGGTCAGTCAAACTGCACAACCCCTAAGAACAAAAATGTCAAACTTGTTTTTGAGTTTTAAATGTTAAAGGTTATTAATTCTTTGTTATCTGTTTGTGGTAACATCTGCAGTTCAATTATAAAAACCTCTGGTAATAAAACAGTTACTCTGATTGTACTGGATGTGGAAGTGTTTGTCCAAACAAAGGGGCCTGGACCACAGCACAAAAGTGAAACAAAAGCAAACATGTCTTACCTCTGATGACCACCAGATGTTTGTTCCCATTGACTTTAACTTGTCTCTAATACTAAGCCAATAATTTTATTCAGGAGTCACTCTGGTTTCCCTCTGATGTTAAAACCACAGTCATAAGCATAATAAACATAATCCACTATGCACTTTAATGTTATCTATGTACCTGTTCCACACTGAAAATTTCCACTTTTACTGTACATTACAGTACATTGTTGGACTCTACTGTTTAGCTGCGTTTCACTATGTGATACTGGCTCAACTCGACTTGACTCTGAGGTTGGCTGAACTTCCAAAACGGGTGAAGAGATGCTAAAATGTGACGTGTAAACATTGCAGACCACTGATTGGTCAGAGTTGTCAGTGGGCTCCATATACTGTATATAGGCTAACGGTATAATATACCTCGCTAACCCACTAAACTGCCTTCACAGGAGCTACACCTCTCAGGTTTTCTTATCCTCTTGCGTCGCTGTGCAACCCAACTTTTTTCGTCTTTTGAGCTCTGTAGGATTTCCCAAACTCTCCTATATTTTTTCACAGTACTTTGTCTCGTGCCCTCCAGCCTCTTGTGGAACAACACTTTTCTCCTGGCTGTGACAAACAGCCACATACCAAGGATCAAAAATATCATCCCATTGACATTCGCCATTGTGTGCATGTATCACGTTGTTGTTGTTCTTCTTATTTTCCTCTTTGTTTTTACTGTCAGCTGTGTCGCGTTGAGGATGACGTCATGGAAGTTACACGCAGCTTCGCTATGACAACCAGGTACTCTAAAGTCGGTTCTATCCTGTAATGGAAACGGCCTCCAGGAATAGTACCTGGTACCCAAGTTGAGTCTAGCTGGTACCACGTAGTGGAAATGCAGCTTTTGATGTCCAGATTCTTTTTCCAGTTATGTTTTTACACTAATTTATTTTGTATAGTGTGTTATCTATCTATCTATCTATCTATCTATCTATCTATCTATCTATCTATCTATCTATCTATCTATCTATCTATCTATCTATCTATCTATCTATCTATCTATCTATCTATCTATCTATGTCTCTGCCTTCCGACAAATCTACTGCTCCATCTTTAAATCACACCATACTGCAATTATTAAAAATATAAGTTTAATAGAAGGCTTTAACGTCTGCCATGCTGGGCTTTAATTCTCACTCACCTGTTGAGTCAGACTTTCAGAGCTTCTGTTTATTGCATTAAACACATGGGCATCTTGGAAATCCTACTGATTAATAAGTTACACTAACAAGACCAGCCGATGATTTTATTGTGTGAATGTTCAATGGAGTTTAGCGTTTTAATGTATCAGTAAGATGCAAGTTAACCCTCACATTACCCTGCCTCTGTCCTTGAACAAATATTATCGTTTCTGGTGACGGATGAAACCAGAGCTGAAAAAGAAATTGTATTGCAAAGGCAGTGGTAATGTCAGCCCATGCAATTATATAATAGTGGAAGGCTACAAGTTAATGATCCAGTGTGTGGTGATATATTGAATTCAGTGACAATTAGCAGAGGGATTTACAGTGTAAAACAGGCAAAATGAAAGTCGCTGTATTTTTTAATGAGGAAATTGTTCGTTTTTTTTATGCTTAAGTTTATACGTTTGATTTGGAACAAAAATACATTTAAAAATCTCTGCATTCAAGCAAGCACCTTCCAGCTGCGGCTGCAAATCACAATATATGTATCATAAAACTAGGTGGAATATGACTTCTGACCAAACCATGCCAAGACAAAATGCAAAATCCTGGCTCCAAAATATCAGTTTAGACGTCATGGTGGCTCTGTTACATAAAGTAAAAGCACCAATCCTAATTCCCAGTGTAGCATATCCAGTTAAAACTACTAAAATGATTAATATGTGTGTCTCACTTTGTTGCTGGACCAATAAAAGTACAATAAAAATGTAATTGTTGACTCAAATAACATAACTTGGACAGCTGTGACCTTAAAACCTGCTCAGCTTACAGCACATATAGGACACATGTAGTATTTCATAAGTGTGAGCGGTAAACACAGCTGCAGGTTTTCAACAGGATCCGATGTGGACTGTGTCGGTATCCGTGGCCGTCTGCATGTCGGCGTGTTAGTATGCCGGCCCATCTGGATCTCTGAAACCCAGTGTGAGGAGTCGGGGGAATAATTACCTGCTTAATCCATTCTAGACAATTAGATAATGCTGATTAGTACAATAGACTACATGGAGAACGGTGGCGGGGGCATCTTTGAATCATCATATGCTTAATGTGCTCCCCTCTGTAAGAAGAGGGAACATGAAAGAGGTTTTGAATGAAGGCAGAGGTGACGAAGAAAAGGAATTAGAAAAGGAAAGAAGTTGTTTGGATGAAAGTTACTATTCTCTGGAGAAAAGGCTTACCTTTTAAATGCATTTCTATTGAGATAGCCGGCATTTGGCCAGTCTTATTCTCTTGACTGAAAACAAGTAGGGTCAGGTAACGAACTTTAGACTAAGTGCCTGCATGTGGGAAGGTCTTCTGAACTGCTCAGGGTTTACCACTCATCTGAACGGGATAAATGGTTTAGAATCTGAATGGATCAAATGTCGGGTGGGTCTCTATAGCAGATATTGACCTATGAGCCCACTGATTCCCAGTGTTTTGCAGATTTCATTCTGTTGGTGATGACGGAAGGCTGAAATGTTCTTGCTTTTATGTCCTTCTGCTTTTACTTTCAATATGAGTGTCCATTTTGGAATCTCTGGGTATAGGTGGTCCAGGGCTACAGCCACACATCCTCTGAGTGGGACTGAAGTGAGTTTAGGTGATTACTTGAATTCAGTCTTTCAGAACAGGAGAGCAGATGTCTCTTAGGTCTTACTGTTGTCTGGCTTTAATGGAATATAACAGGGAGATTCAATGCAGAGGCAGATGCATTAGTAAATGAAACTAAAAGGGCAAATGCATAAACCATGTTCCACACTAGTCATGTTTTAGCCTGAATTTGTCTGTTTGTTAGCAGCTCACACTTCATGCTCATGGACACATCATCCTGTTTTTTTTTTATGACACAGACTCACACTCACATGATGGAAAGAAATATAGTTAACCCATAAAGACCCAAACATCCACTGGAGACCAAAACCATCTACTGATGTAAACAGTTTAATACCTGTTGATCCACTAATCCTATCAATCCATGTAAATAATTGGTGTAAAATACAATTTGTCATCTTTTCATGGTCATCAGATATGACCCATTTGGACGTTCAGAGGCCCCGTAGTTACCGTGGAAACACCGTCATCTTCTACAACATTGATTCACCAGTAAAACCCATGGAGTTGGATCAATGACAGTGGATGGAGACACTGGGTTTATGTTGACAGATTGTACTGAAAAAGTCACTTTTATTTCAGTATTCTCTGTTTTGATATAATAGCCTTTGAATTGATCATCAACATCTACATGATCAGTAATTAATGGAAAATACCTGATTTTTCCATTTAAAATACAAAAATACAGAGGACAATATTATAATAAATAATGACAAATTACTTAAGAAAGGTTAAAAGTAGAGAAAAATTCCTGTGGAAACTGACACAAAAGTAGCACTGGGTGTTTATGGGTTAATGAGGTCTCAGTGTTTGTAGTATGAAAAAAGATAAAAAAAATGGAATATAAATTAAAATATATAAAAGCTAAATTCAGTTCAATAAAAACTACCATAAAGTACGCAAAAAAAGTAGAATAACTTCTAATATGTACAAAATTACACAGTATACTTGTTATGACTATGACAAGATTTTTTTTTTATTAAGATTGTGGTGATCTTAAAAGAATATGCACAATCTGACCAAAAATAGTCCCTTAGTGTCATATTTCTTTGGGCTTCCTTTAGGTTGGATTACACATCTGGATTTGACACATATAATATGTATACTTGAGCCAAATTAAACCTTCAAAGGTCAAAGTCAAAGTATTAAAATGTATTAAAAGAAACAGTCGTGCATCGTTATCTTCATGAAGCCAATATGATTGCTGGGGTGATGTGTTGTTGTGGGGAATTAAACTTCCTTTGCAGAGGTTTGGGACTTTTTTCTGGTTTAAAAATCGTCATGCATAATATAGCCAAACTAATATTTCACAAATATGTATAGATTTCTCAAAGTTAACTATTTCTAGTGTTCTTGAAGGATCCTGAGAACGTGGTTGTTCCTCTAAATGTTCTCAAAAACCCACAAGGGCGTGAAACCTGTTTTAGTACAGGAGTCACATACAGCTCAGTTTGACCAGTACAACAGTAACATAATAACCTAAAAATAATGTCCTTGATATTTTCAGTGTTGTTTTTTTTTTTCACTTTGCAAATTCATCTCACTGGCTGGATTGGACTCTTTGGCAGACCGTTTTTGGCCCGTGAGCCATATGTTTGAGACCCCTGTAGTTAGACAAACAGCCACAGTCCATTAGGTCAACACAAACTACTCCCCACCATCTTTTCCTTGAGACTAAATGTTTTCAGTGTTGCTAATGCTTTTACTAACCACCAGGTGACTTATTTGGGAAAGTGCTAAATTTAGTGACTGTACCTTTATTTAAAAGTCCTTTGGTTATTTTAAATTGGGGTTAAATGGGGAAGTATTACTGTCTCAACAAGGATCTATAGTGTGTGCTAACAGACTGTATTGGATAATAGGATGTCTGTATGTGACCTTAATTGAGGCTTTGGGACTGCCCTCTGGCTAGCCCACTTGTTATCAGATGCAGTTTATGTCTTACTGGAAACCCTCCACAGATGCCAAGACTGACTGCATGTGTCTGATTCAACTGTGTCGGATTAATGGCTGTTTGATCAAGTTCAAAGGCAAAGCTGCCCTGGATAAACTCATTATAAACAGCGCCAAAAGACGGCCCGGGATAGTCTACACTGGACTGGACACGGACAGGCTTTAAATACTCTCTAAATCTTAGCTGGTCCTGCTCCATTCTGGGCAGCACTGGAAATAACATTCACCAGAGCCAGGAGTCAAAAGTAGACAGGCACAGACATTTTTATCCTCCTGTAGTAAGGATATTTTCAGGTATTTTCTTTGGAAATTCTCAAGGTACCTGACTTATTGATTTCAATGACATCTTTGGTGGTAAGTGGTTGTCAGTGTGGTGTTACTGCTCTGCACGTCAGCCACGTATCACTTCACAATGTGTGACTCCGACTGTGATGTGCATGTATCTATAGTGGGGAAATAACATGTGTTGGTATGGTTGGAAGCCGAGTGGTTTAAATGTGACTATATTACATTATTAAGGCTTAATGCTGAATAAATATGTACAAGAGTATTTCTGCAGAGAAAGATCAAACCATCAGTTTGGCCAATTAATAAGCATTCTACAGAGTCACTAGGGGTGTGAGGAAATATCGGTTCTGCAATATATTGGAATATTTTATTTCACAATACAGTATTGATATTTTTAGGTATTTATTCAAATGCAGATATGGCAGAGGTTCATTTTTGTTTTTTGGTTTTCTTTATTGTTTATGTCTTATTTATTATCATGCAACGCTGTTTTATTAAATAATGGTTATCTGAAGCATCCTAAAGCACTTTTTACTGTCTGAGAGAGGCAAATGTTAGTTCCTTTGTTGGGATTGCACAAAAATAATGTTATGGTCCTAGTTATGAACTAAAAGAATATGAACATGTAAACAGAATCTTAATCTATAATGTCTGTAAAACATAATTTAAGTTTTAACACAGGAACATTTTGTGATACAGCATTTGATCCTGTTGTGATCAAATAAAAATATGTTTAGTATTTGTGCAGATTTGTGGTGTAATTCAATTCTTCCAGGAAATAATCATTTCAAAAAAATTGCCTTTTTAACAGTATCATGATATATAGTGATATAACATATCGTGATCCTAGTAAAATAATTGCTCAAAAAAAAAAAACTTAGGGCCACCAGCACTTTTACAATTAGGCTCATAATCACTCACATATTTATTGATCCATTACTTGGAGGTTGATGTTCATTGATCCAGATGGATTTATGTGGACCTCACAGGTGTTTTCACCATTTTAATCTCAATTAAATGTTATTCACACAAAATGAACCAGCGCCCAATATGTTATGTGAACAATTTAACTGCTATGTTGTGAAAGAGGTGGTTAACTCGCAAGCACAAGATAAAAATAAGCACCTTTCATGATTTTAGGTGCTCTGCATGACTTAAATATTTGGTTCAACAATGATCCAATAGTTAATATTACGATCATTAATTTCTGCAAGTGTCATTTTTCAGGGTTTGATATTAATTAATTAATCAGATTTTTTCAGTTCCAATCTGCTGTCATTGTATCAGTGTTTATTAATCCACCATTTGTCAATCTCTGTTTTCTATCAGACTTGTATCATGTGACATTGAATGCACTGTTAGTGTTGTCCTGATATGTTTCTAGCATTCTTTCTAGTCAGACTAATCCAGTCGTCTGAGTATTGGAACTGGCATGTAAGCACCAGGTCAAAGTCAGGTCAAAATCTGAGTGAGCCTTATGTAATTAACGATTAGTGTGTTCTGTAAATGTGCCATTTGTATCTGATTTGTTTCAGCGTTTTGATAGAACTAGATGCAGTAAGTAGAGTCATTAATGGGGAAAAAACAGAAATGAAAAGTAGTTCATCCATTTCTTTTCTCATTACATGCTCCACAGGCTTCTCAAAATAAACTTGATGAACTCGGAGTGATAGTCGGTACTTGTGTGTCGCTCTTTAGATGATGTTACTGTACTTTGGGAGGAGTTAATGCATGCGGATTGGCACAATGACGCCCACAACTCGCTAAACATCTGGCTGCGTCGTAATTGGGAGGAGGCCCTGGCCAATTGGAGGGGTCTTCGCTGCATCTTGAGTGTGTTTACACCTGGAGATGTATGCGATTAAGCATGATTGCGTAGCTATCCAATCATCCAAGCTGCATTTTAATGCAATGTGTAAACTGGGTAATAAACTTATCACTCTGAGTAACTGGAAAGTGTGTATATGCAGCTGTGTGTGTGTGTGTGTGTGTGTGTGTGTGTGTGGCTGCTGCTGCTGCTGCTAATAATAAGTGTGTCCACATAGCTGTCATGTATTTGTGTATGAGTGTCAGAGCGTTTTGTGTGTGTGTGTGTGAATCTCCATTCATATCAGTGTGAGCCTAAGTCTTTGTGCATGACTGATTGCTTTGTCTGTCTGACCACAATTGAAAAGGGATCCATCTCTCTCTTTGCCTCTCTCTCCTCCCTCACTCTGTGACTGGGTGTTTCTGTCTACTCAGTTCCACCTTAAGAGGAGCTTTAGCAGCCTGTCGTGTTTGTGTTGAAGCCAACAGGCACAATATATTACAGTCTAGGGCTTGCTGCTGAAAAGCCCGCTGGATCCTCCACTGACCTGCTGTTCTTTCCTGCTTTCCTCTTGCGTTTTTTTCCACATTTAGATTAAAAACAAAGCTCTCACTCTCTCTCTCTCTCTCTCTCTCTCTTTTTTCTCCCCTCCCTCCTACTTTTTCTCCTTCTCCTCCTTCTTCTTATCCTTGTTTTCTGCGGCAGCAGTCAAGGCAGAGGCTTCACTGTGTCAAAGAGAGGGGTGAAGAGAAGGAAAAAGCAGAGAGGAAGACTGTTTGGACAAAGCTGTGTCAGTGTTTATGTTTTTGTGTGTTTTGCTATTGGACTGTCGGGTGAAAGGAGCACAGTCATAGAACGGGAGGAGAAGAGGAAGTGGAGGAGAAGAGGATAAAGAGGTAGAAGGGGAGTCTGCCTGGATGAAACACTCTGTGTCATGTCACTATGTGTGGACCTTGACTTGATCACAGGGTGAAGGGAAAAGGAGAGGAAGACCAGAGAGAGAGAGAGAGACACCAGGATAAACTGAGACACTGGCTTCACCGGGGACACAAGGAAAGAAGAACAAGAAGTAGAAGCAGAAGAAGAAGGAGGTCAAACCTGCTGTTCCATTTTGTCATGACATTGTTGGATAAACGAGCGGACGGATTGAGCGCTCATCAGTCGAGTGTCAACTGGAATCTGCCTTAGAAGAGAAACCAAGAGAGAGAGAGAGAGAGACTCCGAAAGAGTAAAGACTGCTGTTTTCAAGCCCAGCAAAAAAAAAAAAAAATTAGCAGGGACTGGACTTGAAGTGAGTCTGTGGAGGAGAGTGTGTGAGTGAGTGTGGGTTTGTGTGTGAGTGTGTGTGGCTGTGTAAACCGGTGGAGGGCAGAGGAGTGGAGGGCCAGGGGACTAACCTGGCCATCAAACGGACTGGCAGCCTCTCCTCTCCTGGGATCATGTACCCTCAGGGCAGGCATCCGGTAAGTACCTCCTTATGTCTCTCCCTCTCTGTCTGTCTCATTTCTGTCTGTCTCCATCTTTGTCTCTTAACTCCAACATTTTTTATGGCTTTTCATCTCTAATGGATCTCCCTCCGTTTTTCTTTTAGTATCTTCATCACAACTCTGTCTTTTCTCGTCCGTCTGTGTGTCTTAATGCTTCCTGTAAGACTGTCCTTGAGTTCTATTTGAGTTTGACTCATTTCTTTTAATTGTGTCTCTGTCCTTGTCTGTCCCCGTGTGTGTGTGTGTGTGTGTGTGTGTTGACCCTCTCTTGTTAAGTAATAAGGACTGTACTGTAATATGAGGAGTGAAGGGAGGGAGGGAGTGAAGGGAGGAAGGGGGGGTGTTTGGGCTAAGAGATTCCCTGTTATGCACACACACACACACACACACACACACACACACACACACCTACCTACCTCCTTCTCCGTCAGCTGCAACCAGGTGCCTGTGAGATCCTGTTGATGCTTGACTGTGTAGGTGGCATTTACTGAATCTCCACTTCTCAGCTTGTATATGTGTGTGTGTGTGACAGAGAGATCATTAGTGTTTGGTCACGTACATGTGTGTTAGTGGCATGTGTAAGATTATATTTGTCTGTATGTGTTTGACCAGATCTGTCTCTGTCAGCTGTCCATTTGCTCATTTCTGTTGCTAAGCAAACTCTATATATACACACACACCCACAGACTGTTCAATTGATAGTTGAATTCCACTTAATTCATTTTCATTACTGCTAAAAAAAAAAAGGTCACGAGTGCAGGAGTACTTTCCTCCTTAATACCTCCTTAAAGTCCTCTCCCCGCTCCAGTTTCACCCTTCATCAGCAGTGACAATTTGCTGGTAATTTCCCCTTCCAGGGTAAAATAAAGGTTAAAGACTAAAAAGCGCAGAAGGATGAATGGCAGCTCAGCCTGGTTTAGACCATTCGTTTCGCAGGAGCCTCGGTCTGGTTGCTATAATCAGATTTGGTTGTCAGTCTCTTTGTATCTAGTACAAATAGGTCAGTGGCCACTTTGCCTCACAGTCAGCCAGGGAGCCAACCAGCCAGCCACTCATTCAGCCAGCCAGCCAGCAAGCCAGCCAGCCAGCCAGCCAGCCAACTAGCTATCACACAGAATTATGAATGACATTTTCACAAGAGGACGGCATGAGGAATCAATTATATGTACAGAGAGAATGCTAATAAGCCAGCCGCTGGAATAAAAAGGAGAGAAAGCAGAGAGAAAACATAAAGAAGCAAGAAACAAAAGGGAAAAAGTGAAAGAATCAAGAGCTGAAAAAGAAAAAAAATAAGAGCGAAGAGATTCTTTAAAAAGGCACAGCTGGGGGTGGAAAGAGAAGAAAATGAATGAGAGATGCAAAAGAAGAATAAGAGTGTGAACATTCCTGTGTTCTCTCTTTTCGAGGCGTATCAGAGAGTTTCCTGCTGCGATGCTCTGCGTTTGTGATAAAGTTCAATCCCAGATTGAGCCAACTCCAACCGATCGATAGCCTCGATCTCTGTCTTTCCTCTGTTTTCCTCCATCTCTCTCTCTCTCTTCTCCTTCTTTCTCTGCAGCCCTCCACTGCCAATGGAACTTTATTTCTGGTGTTGCTATGAAATGTGATCTGTAGAGAGGTGTGAGGGTGCAAAGCAGTGTGTGTGTGTGTGTGTGTGTGTGTGTGTGTTTGTTTGCCAGCAGTTGTTGTGCTTTTGTGGGTTTTTTGGTTGCAGACTTTGTATGCTTGTGAGTGTACATATGTGTGTTTGTCCTCATAAATTCTGAAGATGCGCAGTTTATCCTGATTTCTCACTGTACGGCACAGCTGGAATCTAAATTTTCTGAGGTCTTTTTTATTTTACCAAGAAGATTATTAAGCTGTCGTTAAACAGACAACATGAACTTTGTTTATTCATTCATAATACTTGCCACAAACTGAATGTGCTGTTTGTGATAATATGATCGTTTGAAAATGTCCCACTTTTTTTTAACCTCATTTTAAGTGAAAGGAGGAAATGAGGATAAAATGTAAATGATTTGCCATTTGTGGTTCATCTCTTCACTTTTCTGTGGTACTTTGTACAATAACTGTTACCACAGTGAGTTCCCAGTGAACAGACTCGACTCGGTTCAGTCACCAATCTTTGTGTATCATTGCTGGTGTCAATCAAGCTGGTCTACTTCCTGTCAGTGACAGCCAAGCCAGGAGAGGATAGCACCACCTCCAACGCCTTTCCATTCCACTCCTCTGTGTCCCAGTGGAGGTGATAAGGAAGGTGTCTTCGGTATGAATAGATACAGTGGACATCCAAGGCATTACTTTTTTAATACAGCAGACTTTGTTCTTCTTGCTCCTTGGGAGGAAAGGGTTAAAACCGAGGGGCTGATTTGCCAGGCGAGCGGAGCTGTAATTGGTTCCACTGGATTTTTGTGGCGAGTGTTATCTAAAATGCTGTGTGTGGATATGTGTGAAGTTTTTGTTTAATTTGTGTGTATATGCTTTATTTTTGTGTATGCCAGTGTCTCTTTAGTGTTACCTTGCGAGTGCATGCATTTTTCTATTAAATTACCCTTTCCTGTGTGAAAAGATGACTTTGTGTTAAGCATTGGTGCAGTGCAGTTTTGTTTTATGTGTGCTCTTCAACTCTGTTTGTGTGGAAGTATATGTATGGCTCACTGTGTCTGTGTGTACTATGTTTTTGCTCGTCCTTGTGTTCCTGTAAAAGCGCTTGTGTATGCGTGTATGTAGCTGATTAAGTGTGTATACGCCTGTGTGTTTGGATGAGGGAGAGGAAAAGGGAAAGGAGAGCAGCGGTGGTTTGTGTGCATGTGTGTTCACTGTGTGTGCCAGCAACAATAACAATAAATAATGTCCCAGCCCGACCTCGACTGTTGCTGTGAATGTACAAGCCCTAGATTGGCTGCCACACCCCAGTAAGAGAGAGTGAGAGACAGGGAGAGAGAGGGAGATTTACTGTGTATTTTTATGGTTAAGAAAGATGTCTATAACCGCTACTCTGCACATAGGACTCTGATCAGATTGAAAACTCTCACACATGCACCTATAGTACATCTTTTCTTATACACACACAGTACATTTGATCTAGTCAAGGCACCCACACAATCAAACACACCTCCTGCGCTACTCGACACATTTACATAAAGTGCTAGAATCTAGAAATGTTTGGCCGTGTCTGATTTTACACTTAAGCTTTCACTCTTCAAGTTTTCTCTTTTTTCCCCTGCAAGCGTATGAGAAAAGAGACAGTGGGAGTGAGAAAGAGAAAGAACAGGGTAGGATAGGCAACGCTGGACTTGATCCCAGATGGTTTCAGCTCCATGATAAATGGTAACATACACAGGTGTGTTTAGTAACTGTAATGTCAGCTTTATGTAATGTATAAATGCACCTACACAAGCTGTGTGAACTAGCCGACAGTCTGTGTAATCCAATACAGATGAATGCTAGCACATGCTAATGCAGCTAAGTTATGTTAAAATGCTGTGTATTTTAATTAGGTACTGATAAACTTTGTGACAATCTTATTAGTTTAACACCTCCCAGGAGGGATTCCTCATGTGGCTCAAAAAAAAGTTTTATTCAGTAAATAGCTGCTCTGACCCATTAGTAGAGCTAGCTGTCAGTCAAATTCCACACAGCATGGCAGACCCAGTCCACTTCCAGTATATCCTAGACACAGAGCTGTAAACATGTTTATTTCTGTTGTAAAGTCAGAAATTTTACAATGGATGTGTGTGGTGTGTGGGGATTGACTCAGTAGTGGAGCCCGCCTCAAGTGGCTGTATGTTGAATTACATTTTATGCCACTAATGCATTGGCTTCACTTCGACCATTTGGTAAAAACATAACCTCCAGAGGTAAAAAGATTTAATGAAAAACCTGCAGTCCTCAAATCTGATTCAGCTCAGTGTTAACATTAAAGCATTTTTCACCTTTGGCCATGTATATTACACTATAAAGCAATATCTGATGAGTGTGAGGGTGTGCAAGTGTGTGTGGTCTAATCTAACAAACTGTTGGAAAATTTTAACCAAAACTTGTGTATGTGTGTGTGTGTGTGTGTGTGTGTGTGTGTGTGTGTGTGCATTTAGAAGGGGCTTTACTGCACTGGCCCTGAATAGGGTAACACTTTATTTTCACAGCCAAGTAAACAAACTAATTCCAAATATGTGGTCACAGAAATCACATATGCCCCATTAATGAGGGCAGCGCCACTTTGAGATGTTTGTGTGTGTTGGATCTGGATGTGTGCGTCTGTTCATGTGCAGGAGAAGTTGTTTCTGAGGCTGTCTTTGAAGAACATTAATTTCATGGCCTCGGTGGCTGTACATGCTTAGGTTCTTCTGAGTGCAGGTTGGATGTGTGTATATGTCTGCTTCTGGTGTGTTTTTTGGAGGTGCGACTGTGCAGATTCTGCACATGCTGGATCAGTCCTTTTTTTTTTTTTTTGGCATCCCGCTGTGTCAGGCAGTTTGTTTTCCCCCAACATTTGTGGATGTAATGAAAGCCATGTATGATAAATAGCACAGCAGATTGCTGTCACCTCCTGCAGATGACATTCTCCCTCCTTTCTTTGTCCTAGTCTTGTTTACATTTAATTTCCTTCAGCAATTCATAGGCAACCCAAGAAAATGGCAAAAGTCAAGTTATGACAATAAAGCTGCAGTCGAACAACCAGCAGAACAAGGAAAAAAGTCCTACAAGCAACCAACAACTTGTATTCAGATATCAGCAGCCGCCCAGATTAAGTCTGTTCTCTGATTTTAAAAAACAGGCCATTTTCTATCCTCAAATCCTGTGTTTTATGTTCTTTTCTTTGTCATTAAAAGAAATGATCAGAGCGAGGCTTGGATAGAGTCCAGAGTCTATTTTGGCTGCCAGTCTTTCCCTGATTTGTAATCCACCACCGGCTTAGTGGTGAGCTGCAGTATTAACTGACTAGCTCTCTGAATGACTGGCTGACTTTCTGCCTTTTTAACTACTGGACTGGCTGCCTGGCTCCTTTGGTTTCCTTGCTGGCTAGGTAGCTCCAGGACTAACTGAGTGCTGGCTTGTTAATTGGCTTTCACACTGAGTGCATGAAAACTGAATGACTGACTGGCTAGTTGGCAGAATAACTGACTGGCGTCAAAGCCACTGCTTTATACAACAATGAGAGTGCCACTAACTCTAAATGAGGCTCTGTTGTTGGGAAGCTGACCGTCTGGCTCTCTGTCAGTCAGAAACACCCCTGACTGGCCGACAGAAACGCAGCAGAACAGAGTATATGACAAGGAGACAAGGAAAGAGATGAGGTCATCCCAGAGATGACGTCCTCATACTACTGATATGTAAGTTACATTTCTGTTCTTCCCTGCAGCACTTTAATATTTCATCCACACAGTCTAAACCAATGAGCTGTTGCATATTTTCATTGCTGCTCACATCAGCAGCACACGCACACATGTGTACACAAGGGGCACTGACACTCCTCTGCCACACTTGGTATTTCTCATCTATTCATGTGCCTTTTTTTCCTTAATATTTCACCAGCCAATTATTATTTCATGCACTCTCTGAATGTGTCTGTGCTTGTCTCATGGAGACACAGGCAAAGGGAAGAACAAAGGGCATAAGAAGGAGAAATAAAGAACGAAAAGAGGGAGGAATGAGCTGCCAGAGAAAGGGCACACCAAAGGAGAAAAATAAATGTTTTGTTTGTAGGTGTTATGTTTGAAAAAATGCATCCATGCATAGGCACGCCTGCCCGTACTGTGTGAAATCACATGTGTGGGTTAGAGAGTGTGCCAGGGGCTAAACACATAGACTCTGAAGACAGGCAGACAGATCTAATCATTCCTTTCTCAATCACTCCCAGACTTGCATCTGTTTCACAGTTGCTGTGTCTCTCATAGAGTCTCTGCCAGCGGTGGAAAATCATGCAGTTGCTTGAACGGTGGCTTCCATGTGACAGACAGACAGACTGAAGCAGATAGATGCTGTTTGAACTAATATTCACATGCTGGTAATTGCAGTGTACTGGATGCCAGATATTGCTGTGGAAGAGCGGGTGTCAAGCAGACCACTATCAAGGCACTTTTCCATTCCTAAGCTACAAATACGATGACATGGACTGATTTCAGGAAAAAATTGAAGACAATAGAGAAAAACAACTTACATTTGCATCTATGCAAAACATGTTTTCATCCTAACAGATGTCACTTGTTGTTAATGCCATCTTGGCTGTTTTCAATCAGAGCCACAAAAGTCAATTAGTGACAGGCAGAACAATAATTTGTAAATGATTTGATAAAAGATTAAGCTGTAGTTAAAGGAGAAAAACAAACATGGATGGATTCCAGTTGATCTAATTTAAGGGGTTGCTGCTTCTCCTTATTTTCTTGTTTTCTTTTGCACTGAATATGTGGGTTTTTGAAACATCTGGTTTTTTCACTCAGCATGTATTGATTAATCAAGACAATTACTGTCACATTAATCTGTGATAAAATAATTTCAAGTTGGAGCTTTATCTATAATTTCATCAAATGTTCTGTCATGCCTTAATCGACATGCTGGAACGTTTTTCTGCGAAGTAAAGAAAAGGTGCAGAAAAGGTATCTGTGCTGGTACTGGACTGAATCCATGGTGCATCTGTAGAAGGTGCATCTGAGAAGTCTGTGCCCATTATGTGAAAGGACGAACCAAAACGATTTTAATGGCCAGAGGTGAAAGGTCAGGGTTGCTGGGACCTCATGTCTGTTCTTTTTTTTTTGAACATAATATCTCTGGAACGTCTTGTGGGGATTTCTTCAGTTTTGACATAAATATTTACTTGGACTGAATGATGAAAAGATTGGATTATGGTGGACAAAGGTCAAAGGTTAAGGTCATTGTGACCAGGCAACACATTTTCTTGGCCCCAAGTGCTCATAATATAGAGAAGGGTCTGCACACACCACATGTTTTTGAAGTTCTCCACCACTGCAGACTGACACAGGCCGAGGAACACCGACAGACAGGTGATGGAAGCAGCCGATGGACCCCCCCTCCATCCTGTTATGTGATACAGTGAAACAGGTCTCACCCCCCAGCCCCCCCCCCTCCCCTACCCCTACCCCTCCCATCGCCTCCCTCCCCCCAGAGATAATCCTTTCCTAATTCTCTGCTTGCCCGTGCCAGCTCGTCCAAATTGTGATTGACTTCTGTCCCACGTGGTATATTTGTGTGTGTGTGTGTGTCACTCCCCTCCCCACCGTCAGCACCACCTCTACCTTCTAGATTAACCGGATCAGTTTTGGGTTTCAGGATCCCCTATGCTGGCTGCTAGAGAGTGCACACACACACAACACACACACATATACACACCCATGAAAGCATAGGAGGCGGTTGGCTGTTTTTTGGCCCTTCGTGATGCGCTATTGGACCCCTAACCGTCTGGGCTACCATCTGTCACAGTGCAGGAGTGAACATTCACACATATACATACACTCACACAACACACACAAATGTTTGTTCTGATGTACATATGGCACAATTTGCTGATGATGCCTCTGTCTTTGTAAACACTACAGATGGAATCGATGTTTATCCCAGACTTTACCTGCTGAAGTGTCTGTAGAGCCTCTTATTATTATTACAAATAAACATGAGCTAATCTGACTGTACCCTTCCATACTACCATACATACATACTTTTTTCAGATAGTTCTCATCACAGGCAGGGAATATGACTGTAACTGCCCTAGGAACATATAACTCTTTTTTTTTTCTTTTCTTTTTTTTTTTTCCATTTCCTTCTTGCTCATAAGAAGTTTTATGGCTCCAGGGTGCATGAAACCCACTCAGAAGGGTACAGCTAAAAAATCAAAACTAAGACTTTTTGTCCGACAGATGAAAGAAATTCAAATCTCTCTCATCAGCACTGAAGTCGCCATGTTAACACTGACGCTTGGCACTCCCAGATCTTGTATAATCCTGATCTGCGACTATGGGCTTTGTTATATGACTTAGTGTTGCTGATGTAACCCGCCAGCAGCACTTTGACTGTGTGCATCTGCATGAATGTGTGTCTGCGTGCTCGTGGTAGCAGATGGTGGGAGCGGTATTACCACAGACCGATGGACATTGCACACGGTAGAACGACTGGGGCTGTGTTGACTACAGCAAAGATAGCATGACTCTCCCTCTTTCTCTCTGCGTCTTCTCTCCATCCCCTCGGTGTCAGACGGATGAATGGCTGGCTATCTCTCTCAGTCAGCAGCCGTGGCGCTCTTTCATCATCTGTCTCTTTGCTCATTCTTTCATTCCTCTGTAAGAATGTCAGTCTAGTCTATCACTCCCTCCACTCCTCGGCCCATCCATCCTTCTGTCTGTCAGATGACTATCGGTCTCTCTGCTGCCGCTTTCATGTCAATACATCCCTCCATCCTCGCTCTGCCTCCTCTGTGTACATTAAACAGTCACTCTGTACGTGCAGGCCCTTTGTGTGCTCCCATGCTGTTGTTTGTTTGTTTGTTTGTTTTTGTGTGTGTTTTTGTTTAAATGCGCTCATGGCTACGTGGGTGGGTGTGTGTATCTGCGTGTGCCAGATCGCTATCTACCCCCCCCCCCTTTTTTTCCCCCTCCCCTCCCCTCCTCTCCCGTCCCTTCCCCTCCCGTCCCTTCCCCTCCCCCACTGAGTGTGTGTGTTGTGTGAATCAAGGTCAGTGGGGATCTGTTGGCACACACCCCCCTTCCACCCCTCCCACACACACACGCTCACACACCCTGAGGGTTTGGGTGTGTTGTGCCCATCCAGCCATCTAGATGTCCCCACTACGCCTGTCTCAGCTCAGTTTAGCTCAGCTCAGCTTGACTCCACGGATTAATTACTGGGGAACCCACCGCGTCTCTGACCTCCACCATCGGACTAATTGAAATCTAATTGAATTGTGCTTGTCTAGACTAATGAAGCCCCACCACTGAAACCGCCAATCTTTTAGCCGTAGCTGCGGGCCGATAGCCACCCAGCTGCACTGTAGCAACTGCACTATGGTTCATTTTGGGTGGATGGTTAAATACAGAGCTGGATGAATGGATGATGAGCAGATTAACAAGAGGAGGGCTTGGCGTTTAAATTACACAACCAAAAACAGACTCCATATGTTTAGTGACTTCACGTCCTAGATTGAGGGTCAACGGTCTTAACAGCAACATTCCCCCACACCTGGCAATTTGTACTAATAGGTTTAACAGATTACATGTTATTCATTGACAATTGTGGATTTTTAATGGTTCATATTACAGCGATAAAAAAAAAATTGCTGATGAATTATTTGGCTAAAATATTCGACATGAAAATGACTGAAGAAATCTATCACTTACTTTCTCATGAACCAGCTAACTAAACTAAACATGAAGGTCAAAGTAATTAATACTTAAATAAATAAATAAATACATCGAAATGAATGTGAAACTGAACATCAAATTTATCATACAAATACTAGGTGGAAGTAAGTTTAAAAGGTTTAAAAGTTTAAACTATTTTCTTTTCCCGCAAAGTCAGTCTGTAAATATCAGCCAACAATGTATACTGATTCTAACAGTTTTTAAATGTCCTATTGATCATTAATCAATAAATCTCTAAACAGTAGCAGTGACATTATGCACAGTTCAATTCATGCCACTTTTCTCCCGTATGGTCATGGTACTTTGTACTTTTTTTTCTTCTGCTGCCCATGGGATCTTATATCGCTGTAATTCAATCAATGATGAGATACTAGTGATATAATTAGATCCAGGTTCAATTATGCATCATTTACATGTGTGTGTGTCAGTTTGAAAGATATTAGTTCGTTGTAAAACTGTTGCACTATCAGGTTGTGAAAATATATAAATGGAACCACAGAACTGAAAGTTCCAGACGTAGCATCATTACAATTGCTTCAACATGACCAGACTTGCATTTATTCTCATTTCTCAGTTTCAGTACTTTTTCACATCATTTTTCAGAGCAGTTCACTGAGCTGTTTCACACAAACTACAATATACTTTAGCACAAACTGCCTTGACTTATTATACAAGCATCTTAAAAATCACTGATTGAACAAGTCAAACAGGATCAAAACATTACGTCTGATGTCTTTGACCATTGTTTGTATTTTTCCTGTGGACTTTGCGTCTCTATTGTACCCTGTCAGTCTAGCTTGTCGTCATAGTGACAAAGCTGTCGCAACATCGGCTTCAATGTGACATAAAACTTCAGCTTCGTTGCAATGTCTGCACCTCCTCATTTAACCACAGTTTGGGATTTTGGGGTTTCCCATATAGTTGCACTGACTAAAACTTGACATAAATAGATAGACCTGTGTCTGTTGACCTGTAACTGGGCGTAAATTATCTCTGCCTACAGTGTTTTCACATCTCCTTTTAGTATCACAGTAGTTTGCTTAGATCCTTGACAGAGGAGGAACCCCCCCCTTCCAAAAAAAAAAAAAAAAAGGGCCGTTAACTCTTAAGTCAAACCAAAGTTGCACCAAACACTTCATATCACAGTTTGCATTTTCTTCATTCAAATTGAAAAGGAGCTCAGTTTTGAATATTGTAACATTAAATTATCAGCAGTTTTCTGTTCGTCTTTGTGAAAACCTGTGGGCTGAGTCACTTTCCTCCCAGTACCAGAATCAGGGTTAGTACGTGTTTTTCGTTTGAGATTCTGACAGCTAACACAACGTGGTTTAAAAGAAGTGACAGACACACATGGCGGTCTGTGTCATCCCCAGGCTGACAGACCTTTAATGCAGGAAAAATTAGGCAATCCAAATTAGTGGGAGAGGGGAGAAGAAGGTAAAAAAGACAGTGTTTTAAATAAAAAGAATCCACATGCTCTAGATATCATGTCTATGAACTTATCTACAAACACACAAACAACTACAGTGTGGAAAAGAAACAACCACAGTGACCTTGTTTCTCAATCTTGATCAAGACCATGGAGGATGAGGGTAGCTGTTGAAAGCCTGACGTGGAGGACTGCTAGTCTTGGTGGTGATGGGGGTGTGATGGACCTTGGGGAGGTGCTAGTTTTGTTGGGCCTTCTTTAGCTTTTAGCAGGTGAGAGACGGAGCCATGATTTCTCTATAAGTTATTCATTTGACGTTTCCTCACTTCTCAGCTCTTTGTAGGCTGGAATACATTAGCAACCTGGCAGAGTGGAGAGGATGCTAATGTGAGGGTGGGGGGGTGGGGGGTGTTGGGGAGGGAAAGAGAGAGAGAGAGAGAGAAGGGGGGCAGAGGAGGGAAGGAGGCAGTCATTAGAGGAGGAGGAGAACAGAGAGAGAGGACAAGGCTTTATGATGTGTGGGAAGGGGAAGTGACCTTCCCTCTCACTTTCATCTCCCCTTTTTTCTTCCGCTGCCTTGCTCTCTGAAACACACACACACACACACACACACACACACACTCCTACCCCTGCACATACTTTCACAGACACACACAGATAAGATGGGTATCCATCCAAATGTATCACGAGTGTTCACTGAATTTTCAGAAAATCTGTTAAATATTTATGTACGCTTCCATCTGCTACTGTTATGAGAATATTAAGAGTTGTCCTCCATCATCATCGTCATCATTGTCATCATCATCATCATCATCATCACAGCTCAAAACTTTTCTAGTTAGATGTAGTATTTCATACAGTAACAGTACCTGAGCTGCAGATTTAGGAGATGTCATATGTAAGGGGTATTTTTCCTGAATGTGTGTAATTCGTTTATCAGACAGGGGCAGTTGTTTACATGCTTTACTAGTTTGGGCTACTTCCTGTAGCTTTCATCAGAAGTGTCACATGATGTGCCGTGACGTGTCTTATACGCTGCTCAGGAACTGCCCCTGTGTGATAAATGAATTACTTACACAGTTGTATTTGGAAGACAGTATGAACCTTTACCAGAATCCTGAATGTGGTTTTAGCTTTTACTTCCAGATGTGAAGAACCAGTTTGGGTCATGTGACACTGTCTGAAACTCCATGGTTTGTCAAAGCCTCTCATACACGGTGCCATTTTGTTCATCATTTGCTAATGTTTGTTAATGCTGTTTATGGTTGTTTATTGTGTTATTTATTTCAGTCACCGTCACAGTGTCTTTGTTGGTCTGCACATGCACATTATTCACTAAATCTGTTTGGATACATCAAGGTTTGCACCTCTTTTGTGTGCACAAATTAAAAATGTGAAGTGAAACAAATGGATGGAAGGCACTTACTGCACACACATACTCAAATGTGCACACATACAGTGATGAGAAAAAAAAAAGTACACCTTCTTTGAATTCAGTGGTTTTATGTAATCAGTCTATCTAGGGCATTTGCTTAGCAGTACCTGGCTGCTACTGCCCCTCTGAATTCCTATCGTAGCAGTAAAGATGGACTTAATTTAGACATGCTGCCTCTGCATATTGGCATAAATAAATAAATAATTTTTACATTTTGCATAAATAATGATGTGGTGGGAGCTGATGTATGCGGTTTTAGACTTAAAGTTAGATTAAGATCATTTTAGGACATGGTAAAGGCCTGGTAAGGACACTTAAGCATAGAACTAAAAGAGGTTTCACTTACTTTTACCCTCTGTTCTGTAGATATACAAAGACACATGCAAGTCAGACTCGTATTCATCTTTTCACTCTGTTGTTTTTCATTTGTTTCAGGTCCCCTTTATTATTAGTGAGTTTATACATTTCACAGTTTTGAATTTAATGCATGTTTTAACATTTATTAAGAGGCAGAAATGAATTGATGGTGTTTATTATTATACTGTTAGTGGATGTAGATGTCTTTAGGCTTCAACGTTTGCAAGTAAATAACACACAGTTGATCCACTGTTTATATACAGCATATAATTACTATAAAATTACGACTATGATTATTCTGTAAATAATACGCCATTTTCCTTTTTTAACCGGGTATTTTGGAGTGAATTTCCTTTAGAACATAATTAAGTTCCTCTTATTCCCCTTCTTGTTCTTGTCATTTTTTTCTTGTAGTTTAAAAGAAAAAAAAAAAGTTTAACTCTTGAAAACATTAAACTATTTTGTTGCAACAAACCTTTCCTAAGTGAACCTAGCCAAACCATAGAATTGAAAAAGGTTTTACGGACTTTTACCCAGTGTTCTTTACATATACAAAGACACATTCAACTCAGACTCTTCTTCATCTTTTCACTCTGTTTTCGTTTGTTGCAGGTCCCCTTGCAGCCTGGCCAGTCTTTCAAGTTCACAGTCCTGGAAACTCTGGACCGTATCAAGGAGGAATTCCAGTTCCTCCAGGCGCAGTACCACAGGTACACACAGTACACATCAAATACAAAAGATACATGCAGTATTCAGACATACACAGATGAAATACTAGCAGATGCATGTATAGAACTTAACTAAAGGTGCAATTACCAAAGGAATACTTTAAAGAGTTGTAATCTTCCACCTTTTTTATACTGTAAATAGTTTTCCCTAAATGTAAGGATAGACAAAATATGCATCAAGTTATTTTAACTTCTTGAATACATGAGCTAACAAGAAATTCAATACAGTATATGTCCTTTGAATGTTTTACTCCATTGAATACACGACATATAGTAGACATTTGCACTCCCTTATAATCTTTAATAATGAATACAGGTTCAGTCACTCATCTTTGTCTATACCATAACTATTCTATGATTTTAGATGATAATTTTTTTATATATTATTTATTATATTTTATTATATAGATATACTGGGAATTTCGTCTGTCCTTCCATCCGGGATTTTTGTCCAACTGATTTCTCGGACACTATTCACTTGATTCTTTTCAAATTCTACAAACGTGTTCTGTTTTACTTGGAGAGGTGCAGTGCACAGTTTGATGGCAGAATTAGAATTTTTGCATTTTTGGCAAAGATTTGAAAACTTCAACTTTTCAACTGATTTCTCGGACACTATTCACTTGATTCTTTTAAAATTTGGACACATGTACATTACACGTCTTCCTCTCAATTTTTCCTTTTTTAAAAAAAAAAAAAACAATTATTGAAAAGTTTTTGAAAAGAGTGAAAGTTAAGACTCAGAGTTATTCCCTGGGTAGGCAGAGTGTCAGTGTCGCTGAAACTGTTTGTGTGTTTTCAGTTCTATTTTATACGTCAATGCAGTACAGATCTGCTCCTTACTTTATTTCCTACAGTGGAGGTTCACTGATGGTCCCGTTACATGTGTCTGACCTGATCCAGCCCTATCTAAGAGACATAAACTGCTGTTGGTTAAAACCTGCATCATCACACCTCTGTGGGCACCTTGAACAGCCTGCTGCGATACAACTGCAACACGACTCCAGTACACAGAGACACACACATAGAGTTTACAGAACAGACACAGAAGCGGCTACAAATTTACACAGTTAGTGACAGTAACATGTTAATAATGAGAACAGAAAACTACTGGAATAAACCTGTTCTTATTAAATATATTATGGACTCGTTTAAATTATGTAAGATTTACATGGATTTAGGACAGTCTGAAAGTATGATTTGTGTTTTTCGTGACCTTAGAAGGCATCACCTACAGAGTTACGTTGCATCACCATGTTTCTATAGTAGCTCAGAGCAGCCTTCCTCCTCTTGTTTGTGACTTTCACTGGCTTCTACGATGTTTGAGTATAGAACGGAATTAAGATCCACATCAGACGCAACCTGAACCAATGGCCTTTCAGGTTTTTAGCGACCACCACATAGTAGTGAAATCTGTCACTAAATGTTGCTACATATTACAGACAGATGCTTTTAAATGTATTTAAAACAAGAAATAACCAACCCGGGTATCAAAGACAAATGGAAAAAGGCTCAAACATGACCCATTATGTGATACCCCTAAAACCCACTGGGCTGTGGTGTATGTGCACATAAGCATCAGAAACACACACATGTAGGTGTGATGAATTGCAGTAGAGAGTAAGACACACCCTACTGGCTGTTGCTGCCATGAGGGTGATATTTTTCAGTGTCACTTCCAGGAGTAATAGGTAGCCTGGCTGTATAACTAGAATTTTTTCTTTTTTTTTTTTTTTTACGCGGCCTTAAACTGTGTTTGACCTCTGCAATCTCTACTGTAAGTCCTGTGAAAATTGTAATTTATTTCAGGGGATGCAAATAAGCCATTTAATCTACGTGTGTGTGTGTGTGTATGGGTGTGTGTCCGTCCTTTTTTTCGTCCTTGTGCAGCCTGAAGCTGGAGTGTGAAAAGCTGGCCAGCGAGAAGACCGAGATGCAGAGGCACTACATCATGGTGAGTCCAATCAGACCTTTACCCGGCTTTACGGTGATTTTCAGTCTGGCTGGGCCACTCAGAAATTCTGAAAAGAATCTGATGGCTTCCTATGTAGAAATTACAATCAGGGGAGTTGTATGTGTGCGTTTGATTTGCTGGATAGATGTTATTTAGTGTTTATGTCATTCAGATATAAAAGCTCTCTTTATTTGTCCATTCCCCTGGTCCTCCTGTTACTTCTCTTGTTTTATTTATAATAATAGGTTCATACTAGAGCTGCGCAATTATTTGGATTGCGGGTCCAGCGTGTGTTTGGTGTTATTTAAAATAGCTAAATAAGTCGCCACAGTTTTTTTGAGTTTTTGCGATTTTTCTAGGGGTCAGGGACAGAGCTTCTTTTTAGTATCTTAAAGTTACAGTAGAGCTGACTACCACTGGGGTCAGTTCCAAAAGCCTGGGCTCCTATTGACTGCCCAGCAATAATATAGTCAATGTTTTTTTTTCATCTGGTAGTTTGTGTGAAAATGTCAAAATAATTGGTAACCTGTTCATTTGAAAAACTGTCCACTAGTGTTTCTCTGAATCATGCAGCCCCAGATTATATAAGAAAAAATAAGTACCATATACAATGTGTGTTTGATTTGCTGTATAGATGTTATTTATTGTGTATGTCATTCAGATATAAAAGCTCTGTTTATTATCTGTTCCCTTGGTCCTCCTGTTACTTCTGTTATTGTTTTATTTATAATAATAGGTTCATACAAGAGCTTCACAATTATTTGGATTGCAGGTCCACTTTGTGTTTGGTGATATTTTAAAAAGCCACATTATTGGAGTTTCTGTGATTTTTCTAGGGGTCAGGGACCTTGGAAACGTAGTATCTTAAAGTTACAGTAGAGCTGACTGTCACTGGGTTCGGTTCCAAAAGCCTGGGCTCTTATTGACTTCATTGAACTTCTCACTAAAATACTAAGACGTGATGTTTTTTTCCAGGATTCATTCATTTCATTTGGAACCATTGATAAGTTATCTGAGGGTTTATTATTTCATGTTTCCACCGCTAATAAGGCCTCATTCCTGCTTTGTCAGGCTTTGATTGACAGGTCTGTGTGACACCTCATTCATCAGGCAGACTTTTTAGTTTTGCCCGTTTTGTCCGAATATAGTCACTTCCAGCTCCTTTTCAGAAAACAATGAGTGATGTTACAGCTCTTCTGCCCATGAATTATATACCGTCTATGTAAGTAAGTAATCATATACTAGTTTGTGTGAAAATGCACATTTCAAAATGATTGGTAACCTGTTAATTTTCCTTGATAACTAAGCAAATAGTCAATTAAAAAACTGTCCACCATTGATTCACTAAATCATACATTCCCAGATTATATAAGACAAAATAAGTACCATTGTAACATTTTCATTCTACATCTCTCCAAAGACCAATCTTTCTATCACAATATAAAGTTGTCAGTAAGTGTCACAATGTAATACATGTTTTTTTTATTTAGTCTTTATGGATAATATTGTGTTTGTCTAAAACACTTTCTGTAGAATCGTTCAGAGTTGGTTTCTACTTTGTTTTATGCAATGTTAACATTTGTGTCTTAAGTTTTAAATGTTCTACTTCTACATTCCACAAATATTCATCAAAACCCAACCATAAATAATAATTTTGAACCATCTGGTTTCTTCAGTTGTCACTCAAAAAGTGAAATCAGCCAAATATATTGATTTGGGATTTGTTGCAATAATTATTGACAGCACTGAGAAGAACATTTGTATCATGATAATATTTTAAATCAATGGGAAAGAGAAATCTTTTAAGCAAAACTAAGCAAATAGTCTCAAATTAATTAACTGTCCACCATTGATTCACTAAATCATGCAGCTCCAGATTATACAAGAAAAAAAAAGTACCATATACAATGTAATTCCAAACCTCAGAAATAGTTGTAACATGTCAGTAGTCACTTTTCATTGGACATCTGCGCAAAACTTTACCAATTTTTACTAAATGTCAAAAAAACAGAAGTGCATAATGTCAGTTTTTCCATTAAATCATAAATGCAATGATTTTTAAATTGATTATCACGAGATGACATGAGAGGTCATTCCATAAACATGGCAACAAACATAAATATCTCATTGATTTACAGATATATTCATTATTATTATATTACTCCTCTATCTTGTACTAAATATAAAAATATTATTTGGTTTCCTGATGTGTCCACACATACCGCACCGTGTTTCTTTTAAAACTCTTCTTCTTTGCTTGTTGTAACTTCCATCAACGTCCATTTTTTTTATTCATGTGACTCTAGTTGCGGAAAAAGGTCTTACGTGATATACCAGTTGCGCTTTGCCCAAAAAACCACCTCTTGCCAACGCAAAAACTTTTAATCGATAAATGAGAATATTGGCGAAATTGTCATTTTGCCATTAGATAAATTTTTATGCGCAAGTTACATTCATGCCATTTGAGAGTCAATGGAAAAGCAACTGGTGACATTTTTATGAGAACATTCAGAGTCCAGTTCAGCTGATAGCCGACTGCACTGTAATTCATTCCTCTGATATCTGTGTGGTTTCTTATACTGAGATGTATCATCATGAATCTGTCATAAAGTAGCACAGTTTGACAACTGTAGGAGGTGCACAAGCCCGTACTAAACCGGTATTATATACTTTCTCCCTAGTTTTTCTCATCTTTCCTCAGAATGTGCTTTTCTCTTCCTCCGTCAGACCCTCCGCCTGGTTTCTCTGTCGTCTCTTCTACCTCTGCCTCTGTTGTCTCTGTGCGCTAACAGCCTCAGCTCCCTCTGTGTCGGTGTGTCTGCGCGACTAAAGGCTCACATGTATCGTAAGCTTTCGTCTGTGGTACAAAACCCACACAGAGCCCGACCAGAATACGATATGCACCATCTGCTAAGCTGCTCACATTTCATAAACCTGGGAGAGCAGGAGGGATCAGGGCCGTAAGCTAGATAGACACACAGATGGATAGACGGAAAACAGGAGGGAGAGAGAGACAGAAAACAGGAGGGAGAGAGAGACGGAAAACAGGAGGGAGAGAGGGACAGAAAACAGGAGGGAGAGAGGGACAGAAAACAGGAGGGAGAGAGAGACGGAAAACAGGACGGAGAGAGAGACGGAAAACAGGAGGGAGAGAGACGGAAAACAGGAGGGAGAGAGACAGAAAACAGGAGGGAGAGAGAGACGGAAAACAGGAGGGAGAGAGACAGAAAACAGGAGGGAGAGAGACAGAAAACAGGAGGGAGAGAGAGACGGAAAACAGGAGGGAGAGAGACAGAAAACAGGAGGGAGAGAGACAGAAAACAGGAGGGGAGAGAGACGGAAAACAGGAGGGAGAGAGACAGAAAACAGGAGGGAGAGAGATGGAAAACAGGAGGGAGAGAGACAGAAAACAGGAGGGAGAGAGAGATGGAAAACAGGAGGGAGAGAGATGGAGACCATTCAGGCAGACTGTTAAGGAAAAACAGACAGACAAACAGATAGACAGGAAAATGACAGACAGACAGGGAAGCGGCATACAGACAGACAGACAGACAGACAGACAGAAAAACGACAGACAGACAGACAGACAGGAAAACGGCAGACGGACAGACAGACAGGAAAACTGCAGACAGATGGACAGACAGGAAAATGGCAGACAGATGGACAGGCAGACGGACAGACAGACAGAAAGAAAAACGGCAGGTGGACAGACAGACAGGAAGACGGCAGACGGACAGACAGACAGGAAAATGGCAGACAGATGGACAGACAGGAAAACGGCAGACAGATGGACAGACAGACAGGAAAATGGCAGACAGACAGACGGACAGATAGGAAAACAGCAGACAGACAGACAGACAGACAGGAAAACGGCAGACGGATGGACAGACAGACAGGAAAAAAGCAGACAGATGAATAGACAGACAGGAAAACGACAGACAGACACACAGACATACATACAGACAGGAAAATGGCAGACAGACAGGAAAATGGCAGACAGACAGACAAGAAAACGGCAGACAGATGGACAGACAGACAGGAAAACGACTTACAGACAGACAGGAAAACGGCAGACAAATTTACACAGAAGAAAGACAGACAGGCTGAAGATAAACAGATAAACACAAACATGCAGGAGATGCAGCGTATACATGAGTTCAGGTTAGACTCACTTCTTCTGTTGTCTTCTATGACTGATCTGTTTTAAAATGTTAGATTTTTCAGTGATGGTGTGACAGAATATAGAATAAGTATCAACAATTAGTAAAGTGTAATAACTGATTACCACCTCACCAGGAGTGATATTGAATTAATGATGTAACAGAATCCTGTGTTAGGTTCAGTGTGTAATAATCTATATGGATAGGAGTCAGACAGTTCTACAAAATTGCAATAACAATTGCATTACTTCTACGTTGCGATAAATATCAATGCAATACACGCTTTTTTCTTACTGTTTATTTAGATTTTTACATTTATTGTTTATTTAGATTTTTTCCAACCCATACATCTTTGCATTTACATTAAAATCCCAAATACAACATTTTCATTCTGCATCTCTCCAAAGACCGATCTTTCTATCACAATATAAAGTTGTCAGTAAGTGTCACAATGTAATAAATGTTTTTTTATTTAGTCTTTATGGATAATATTGAGTCTGTCTAAAACACTTTCTGTAGAATCCTTCTGAGTTGGTTTCTACTTAGTTTTATGCAATGTTGACATTTGTATCATAATAGTTCTAAATGTTCTACTTCTAGAGTCCACAAATATTTATCAAAATCCGACCATAAATAATCATTTTGAACCATCTGGTCTCTTCAAATGTCACTCAACAAGTGAAATTAGCCAGATACAGTGGTGTGCAAAAATATTAGAACACTTGTCAAATCTTAAGAAACTGGTGGTTTATTTGTTCCCAGAGGCTGAATTTCACATTTTTGCTATTGCAAAAGGTAAAGGCAAAGGTAGCAGCAATGGCAGCAATCTAAGGAAACTCTGAGGAAACTCTCTGGAATGAGCTTCTGAGAGTGTGGAATGACATTGGGGTTGAAATTCTCAGAAAATACAGTGACACAATGCCAGAAAGATGCGCTGCTGTGATTGTTGCCAAGGGGGGGCCACACTAAATATTAGAGTAAAATGTGAAAAAAAAAGGACTGGACTGATACATTTGTAGGTGAAATAGTCTCAGTACCTTTGCCTTTACCTTTTGCAATGGCAAAAAAGTGAAATTCAGGCTCTGGGAACAAATAAACCACCAGTTTCTTAAGATTTGACAAGTGTTCTAATATTTTTGCACACCACTGTATATTGATTTGACATTTGTTGCAGTACTTACTGACAACATTGAGAAGAACATTTTTATCGTGACAGTATTTTCAAATCAATGGGAAAGGGAAATCTTTTAAGTTGTAGGTGTGACGTGTCTCAATATGTTTGTCCATATAGTGTATTTAGTGATATCTAGTGGTGATGTTGCAGATTACAACAAACTGGGTATCCCCCTCACCCTCATCTACAGTGGTTTAAGTGTGTCCTTTATCTGTCGGAGGCTTTTTAGTCCAAGGGATAGAAGTACTGTAGGTGACAGTCCCAGTAATGGACCTTAACATTCGATGGCACCTACAAGGGCTGGGCAATAAAACAATCTCAAAACAGGGTCGTGATTACATTTTTCTTGATAGAGATGATATGCCTTGGTCGTTTTTACTTAATATGGGTAAAGCCTGTTACACAAAATATAAAAATGTGACAGTTGAAGTGGCACATGCAGGTAGATTTTCTTTTTGGAGAGTAAATCTTGGATGGCTGTTGGGCACACTGGCAGGTAAATGTTTGTGCTGAAGTAGTCGTAGAAGAATCTGTACGGCATTTTTGTGCCTCTGTAATCCCCAATTGTTTTAAATTGCAAAAGCATGGATGATGTACTGATATATTCAAGTACACTTAATAAATTCAGAAATCTGTGCTTGTATAGCAACATTAAACTGTATGGTAACACTTCCATCAGGCTGTATAATACTATAGATGATGGCTGATAGACTGAACACTTGAACCTGACAACTACTTGAATCTGACTCAGTACAAAGGGGCATCTTACGAGGCTGAAAAGTGAAGTGTCAATATCGGCAGTAACTGGAATGTACACTGGAGACTGGTTTCAAAAATGAGTTGCTCCTCCATGTCCCCATGTTTAAAAGTTGTGGTTGAATTTTGATGTAATTCACCATTTAGATTACATTAGGTCTAAGATGTATGCATAATAAAGAGAATGGTGAGATTGACAGCTCTGCCACAGTTGTGTTTAAGGAGTTAAAAGATAAGATATGATAAGATAAGAGACTTCATTGTTGTTGTATTTCCATTCAATGAAATTTGTGACTGGAAGACTGACGTTTACTGGTAGTTAATGACACTGACTGGCTGAACTAAACTGTATTAGTTGATATTAACATTAAGTCCTATTGAATTACATGGTGTGCCTGCCAATTAGTTCAGGGTGATGTTATTAGTGAGTTCATACATTTCACAGTTTTGACTTTACTGCATGTTTTAACAGTTATTAAGAGGCAGAAAATTACTTGATGGTGTTTATTATTATACTATTAGTGGAAGTAGCCATCTTTAGGCTTCAAAGTTGCAGTTTGCAGGCAAATGGGTGACATGACAAACATTATTCTATAAACAACGTACCATTCTCCTTTTTAAGTTTTTTGGGACTGAATTTCCTTTAGAACATGATCAAGTTCTTCTTATTCCCCCTTTTATTCTTGTAGTAATAATAATAAAAAAAGCTTAACTCTTGGAAACGTGAAACTATTTTGTTGTGACAAACCTTTTCTAAGTGAGCCTAGCCTAACCTAAGTGAATCATTCATTATAATATTATCCTCTGTGTTTTGCATTTTTCAGTGAAAATTTGGTATTTTCCTTTGTTTTATTTTATGACCATGTAGATTTTAATAAAAGTTCAGAGTAAATTTAAAGATTATTAAAATCAAAACAGAGAAAACTCAAGCAAAGGTGACTTTTTCAGCAAAATATGTCAATAGCTGAAAATAAAAACAAGCTTCTGCATCCACTGTCATTTGTCAAACTCCATGGGTTTTACTGGTGAATGTATGTTGTAGAAGATGACAGTGTTTCCATGTTCACTATGACCATGAAAGGATGCATTTTGCCTGAATTATTTACATATACTGATAGGAATTTTGGTTGAAAGTTATTCAACATGTTCGACCAGTAGATGCTTTTGGTCATCAGTGACTGTTAATGTCCTTGAGTTGATAGTATGTTAATATTTCTGTGACTACGGTGTAGAGCTGCACAATGCACTGTTTTAGCATTGTCATTGTGATGTACGTGTGCACAATAGTCACATCGCAGGTCCTGCAATGTAGGAGGCAAATGAACGCAATGTGTTCTCATATAATTTCAACCTGGGTACCTGACGCACACTGCATGTAGCGATCTACCAATCACATTCGTTCTTAATCAGTTTGGAGTGAGTCGCTGGTAGCAATATTGAAAAATGAGCAACGATCAAGAGAAAATTATCGTAAATGAAGACTTGGTGCCAAAAAGAAAAGCAACATCAGTTATCTGGAATTATTTTGGCTACAAGAAGGATGATATTGAAACACATGTTCTGTGTCGATAGTGCCTTGCATCTGTTGCCGCAACTAGAGGTAACACAACTAATTACTTTGACCATTTACGTTGGCACCACACAGCTATTATATACTCCGGAGTATTTTTTCATATCGCTATATATAGGGTTATATATAGGGTTAAAAAAATCGCAATGTCAGTTTTTTCCAATATTGTGCAGCCCTAGTGCAGTGAGTGGATGAATCAGTATCAGTATTCTGTAGTTTAGTTTGTTTTCTTTAGTTTAAGGATGCTCTTCCAACTGGGAGCATGGTCAGATTATATATACTAATAAATACCAATATCAATCGACATGTAAAAAATAATCTGATCGTATTTTTTGTCATATTGGCCATCCCTGCTTTGCAGTGTGTTATATATGTGATTTTAACACCCTCGATGCATTCCAGGCGCCTTTTATTATGTGTTGAAATGACTACATTTATTGCACAAAGCTGCTTAGAAAGAAGGCCTTGGGTGACATTTCATATAAATCACATGCTGCATAACAATAAAATCAGAGATCAGCAGAGCCAGAAACCTTTGTGTGCTTTGTTAAAGATCCTGCATTGCTCAAACTGCGACCCTCAACCAATCCTGTAAATAAAAAAAGCAATGAAAAGGCTTGTCTGAATTGACCTCATTTCATGTAAAAGTAAAACCCTCACTTCTCTAAAACTCAGAGAGCTTCTCAAAAGGAGCAAAAAAAAATATACAAGATGCTACTCCTGCATATAAATATGGTACAGTGCAGAACACACACAAAGAAAAAAAAACCCTCTGAAAACCACAGACTTCTCAAAAACACCCACATCCCTAATCTCAGGCACTCCCTGTTTTAGCTGTGGTTTTACAGGGAAAAAAAACCTGTGCTCAGACAAACATCCACCTTCCTCATTGCAAATCCTCCTCCTGTCTTTTACAATAGCGGTGGTAGTGTGCTGGCTCAGTCCTCCTAGACAGGGGCAGTGGGTGACATTTGATTGAACTTTGTGCATATTAAATGTCGTGGCCTTTGTGACCACGGCACCACTGGTAAACTGAGGAGGAGCTGAGATAGCGCTGGAGTATCCTCTGCTATATGTTCATGAGTGTGTCGTAGGCTTTTAACAGTTCCCTTTGGCAGGGAGTGATCTAAAGAGGATGAGGTCAAGGATCCGCGGATGTGGATGACATATACATATAGGTTAGCATGGCAGACGGTTAGCAGCTCCAGGCTAGATTATTTGAACTAGGGCTGACTGCGGCGGTGTGGAGAGCTAACGCAGCAGCTATGCAGCTTTATAGCCATGGTTCAGAAATGAGAGGGAGGGAAAGAGGGAAAGAAAATGAGAGGAGGGGATGGGGTGGGGTGGGTGAAAGAGAGGCTCAAAGGGAAAGATAGCTTGAGAGAAAAAAGGCTGTGAGAGTGTCAGACAGAAAAAAAACAGGGAGCTGCTGAGGGAGAGAGGGAAGGATACAAAGGAGGCAGAAAAAGAGAATAAAAGAGGAGAGGAGACAGAGGGATGGAAGCTGGAGAAGTACAGAGAGAGGGATGATGGGATGGGGGGTGAGAAAGAGAGGGGAGAAGATTGCAGAGACGGGGGGGGTGGAAGGTTAAAAAAAAAGATGTTATGAAGGGATGAGTGAGGAGAGAACACAGGGCAAGAGAAAGAGATAGTGATGTGTTTTTGTGGAGGGGGGGTGAAATGAAAGAAAGAGAGAGAGATAGAAGAGAGAGAGGGTGCACGCACAGACACGTAAATAATGTGAAGCAACAACGGACTCGCTGCGCCCACAGAGGAGATAACCCAGAAGGCTATATTTAGCTTGTTAGGCCTGTCATCCACACTGAGGCCTGTTTCCACAGGCTGGGGCTCTGCTCACCACGCTGCACTGCTCCCGCCTTTACTATTCATCAGTTTTAAGCCCCTTAAATACTAGGGTAAGGGGTTGGAAAAGTGGGGAGGTGCTTTTTTGGAACGATACATGGCTGATACAGAGGGAATCCTGTGCAACTTTAACACTTTAATGCCCAAGAGGGAAACAACATTTGCTTTTCATCACTAAGGTTCAGAGGGTTGGAAGAATCAAAGGACAGTTTCAGGTATTTGTGCATCACTTGGGTGTTTATATTTTTGACAGCTTTTACTTTTTACTTTTTTAACTGTCGTTCATTATTTTTACTTGACATCATAGGAAGCCTTCCTAACATTGAGACTGATTTTAACTTAAATTTACAGGACAAGTACGACAGAAAAGTAATCCATCAGTACAAGAAAAAAATGACAGTGAATGAAGAAAAAATAAGGAATGGGAAAATAAAGTTGTAACAAGATCAAAAGGATACAAGACATAAGACAAAAACAATGTAAAAGATTTAACAAGATGGGACAAGAAAGAACAAGACATTTGAGCAAATTGATGTAATAAAAGGAAAATCACGTAAAAATGTAGTGTGATGTAGTGCTTGTTTTGGTCATTTCATTTATTTTCATTTTGTGCTGCTGAAGCCATCTAGTTGAGGTGACGAAAATGAAAAATAAATGACATAAGAAGACATAAAAAGACAGAGGGTACACGAAAGAGAGACTGGATTATCGAGAAAAGGTAACAGTTTTGATTTGCACACTGGAGAAAAGTTCATCTTTTTTTGGTTTTGTTTTAAGTTCGACTGTTTGAATCTTCACCACATTATATTAATGGCATGAGATTCAATTCACTTTATTCATAAACAGTTGGTGGAAATGTTCATCAATTTTGACTTTTATACTTTAAGTGCAATTGGTGACCCTCTCCTGCCTTCATCGTCATCACTCACTTATCCATATAGTTGTAATAGTGTTTATCATATAGTTCCATAGATGTTAGAGGTTTCTATTATTTGTACTGTTGTAGTAATAGTATATCCACTGTTTTTTTTTTTTTGTTTTTTTGTTTTTTTTTCTTTTTTATATCCACTGTTAATACCTGTTATGCAGTAGTAGTATTAAAAGTTATGGACCTTTGTTCTGGTTTTTACTAATTATACTAACACCAGTTGATCTACTTTTGATAGCTCTAGTTCAGTTATCCGTGCATCAACTGCACCCATGTGTCTCCCCCTGCTTCCCCCCTTTTCCCCCTCTCCCCCAGTCTCTCTCTCTCTCTCTCTCTCTTCTTCTCCTCCTTTACCCTCTCTCTTTTACCTCAACTTCTGCCTGTTAAAAGGAAGTTTTTCCTCCCACTGTCACCAGCCACAAGTGTTTGCTCCTGGAGGGTTCTGTTGGGTTTCTGTAAATTGGCTTAGAGTCTGGTTTAGACTGGCTCGATATGTAAAATGTCATGAGGTAACTTTTGTTATGATTTGGCACTGTATAAATAAAATTTGATTGATTGATTGATTGATGCTGTGCTTTTTCAATTTTACTGCAGTAAAAAAGTTAAATCAGTTCTCTTTTCTTCTTGAGTAAATATATTGTGTATTTTTGCCACTTCTGCTAAAGTATCTTCTCACGTCAACCCCTGTAAGTGCTAGTTTCCCGTCTGCCTAAAAGAGTTACCAGCATTAAAAAAAAAAAAAAATTTAAAAAAAAGTAAAATTGACAAGAGGAAAAGTCTTTTTATCAGTGCTTTTGGTGGCAGAAGATTATATAAAAAGCACCAAAATGACTAGAGTGTCATTTTAAAGCATCGATTTAAAACAAATTTCTGTTGTACTTACAGACTGTTCTTGTACTTTAGTTGCTTTTTTTTAATCAAATTTAATTAATGTGTGCTTGGACAATAGACAAAGTCCCATGGGATCTAGTTCAGAAAAAAAAGTATTACAGTTACTGGCAGCTAATTTTTTGATCTCCTCTGAATTACACATATGATATTTGTCGGTTTGAAAGATAATTTTACTTGTGAATAAAGTCACAGCTTGTGGTAAAACTGTTGAAGTATCAGACTGTGAAAATGTGCAAATAGAAGACTACACACCTGAAAGTAACGGCAGTGTCGTCTCGTACTGTCGCTGAACATGTCTGCAGCTTCGACATGACCAGACTAGTGATTTGCACCTCTTTTAATACTTTTTCCCCCTTGCTCTCGAAGAACAAGGTGAAATATGCCGAGATAATGACTGTTTTGGAGGTGGTGACACTTATTGCATATGTTGAGAGATGCTGTCCACTGAGTTGTTTCCACCTTAAACAAGAAGTTTCCACACTGTTTTTGACAGAAAATTTTAAATTTTAACCCTTTCCAGACGGATGTGTCTCTGCTGCCACATTTTGCATTCACCGCCATTCAATTTACTATAACTTCTTAACCCTTTGCGCTATTGACAAAATCCAAACAGCACCTGAAAGCTGAGCATGGGATCTTTCGGCTGGTATATAACACTTCATGGGCGAAGCCCGCATTCCCTGTGGGGGAGGGGTAGAATTGGGCGGAGCAGAAAGTAGCGGACCGTAGCTGAGCAGACAGCAGCAGGTGCAGTCAGTGACAGACACTTATTACTTTTATCTACGTTTTAGCTAGGTTTTTGCAGGGAATTTTTGTAGATAATTGTGTATTATAGAGATAGTGCTGTTTTGGAGTGTTCTACTAGTGTGTTTTGCCGTGTTTTTGTGGAGTTCAGCCATTTTTTCCCCCTTTTTTCCACTGTTTTTATCAGTATTTTTCCAGTTTGTATTGTTCATTGATAGTTGTATTTTACCTGTAAATATTATGCAAATGTATGTATATTCACATGTAGAAAGCTAGCCAGGGCAGAAAGAGATGCACTATCTGCAAAAGAAGCAGATCATGGATGGTTTTCTCAGTGAAATGAGGGGCTCTGTCTACAATTAGACAGAAAGTGAACACACACACTGTGACACAGGATAAAGAGGACTAGAAATAATAAAACATAAAGAAGCTATAACATGAAAACAGAATACTCTAGACAAATAAAAATGTTTGAGCACATGTAAAATAGTTGAAAGTTCATTTCTGTAATCTCATCAAATTTTATTATGAACATTTACATTTGTTTTTCATAATGAATATGATACAAATGTGCAGCTGTGGCTCAGTTGGTAGAGCAGGTCGTCCAATGACTGAAGGGTTCAAATCCTGGCTCTGACTGTCCACATGTCGAAGTGTCCTTGGGCAAGACACTGAACCCTAAATTGGTCCCAGTAGGGCCTGGCAGCGCCTTGCATGGCAGCAGCCGCCCACTGGTGTGTGAGTGTGTGCGTGAATAAGTGAATGTGAGGTTTTGTAAAGCACTTTGGGCACCATGAAAGTGCAGTCCATAAAAAATGCAAGTCAGTTTTATTTATTTTTTATTTTTTTGCTATAACACACGTTTTAAGCATCTATTACATATAATAATGACAATTAATTGACAGATATTGGAAGTGAAGTTCCTCCTGAAAACAGATGCAAAATAATTGGCAAAAAAGACATTTTACGACACTTAAATTTCATTAAATGTAAGTGGTGTTCCTTAAAGTGTTAAGAGAGATTTTAATTAAGATTTAAGATTTTAAGAAAGAGTAGGTTTCTTCTGACACTAAGCCCATGGTTCATGAATGAAGGACAGGACTTCAGGTCTCTGTACAGTTTACATTTTCTTATATAAATGCACTCTGCAGTTTGACATAATGTGGTTGCAAATAACTGGGCTCAGAAGTGAACCGATGGCTACAATCAAACTGTGCTTTTCTATCAGCTTGGATTTAGTTTTACTCTGCCGGTCGTCTTATTGCATGAAACTTTTCAAAGTCGGGAAGTTTGTTTTTCCTCAAATTTAATACTTTAATTCTATAGCTGGCAGTGGGAACGTTTTACACATTTCACGCTTACAGACATGATGCCATAACCCTCTCAAATTGCGGCTGTGTGTGGAGAGTTGCTGCAGTAAAAACACAGAGCCAGGTTTGGATATAGTGTATTTGTCTGTTTGGCAGACCTACACTCTTTAGCTTTTTGGACGGAGTATATGTTTTATGTTGGCCGCTCTATTAGACTGGCTCATTTGTGTTTGTGTGTGTAGAGCGACATTGGCAATGTGGATCATTAGTGGTAGCTGCAAACAGGCATAAAAAACATCAAGTCGCACACATTGAGAGTGTCTGTGGGCGTCTTGCTTTTTCTCTGGCTGTTGTATTTATAATTCATGGCTCTCAGATTTCACTGCTCTCCTGGAATTCCACTGTGTATTTTTAAATAAGGTTGCATTGTGCAGCCTTTTGCTAATCAGGGGTTGTAGACATGTTGGTCATACTCGTACACAAAGTGCAAACAGGAGTCCAGGCTGCACATGTGGTTGAGATTGGATCTGAGCAAAGACTCTGAGGAGTGAAAGGAGCAAAGATGAAACTGTTCGCTTGCTTCAGAACACCCCCCCCCCCCCCCCCCCCCTTCTACTTTTATCCAAACAGACCTTTTTGTCAATCACAGTCCTCTTTCCTGAGCTGCTTCGAGACACCTCGGTCTTAAACTGAAGGTTTTTGCTATTCCTCAGTTTTTTTCTCACTGTATGATTAAATGTTCTCAGAAACCTATTTTATTTCCTTCAGAGGCTCTACTGTTCTGCGGTCCTTTTCCCATCCCTACTGTCAAACACAAGACAAAACTACAGGGAACAGACCGCCCAGCCTCTTTAATATAAAGTATAAAAAAGACATGTCTACTGGAGGGTGACAGCTCACAGTCGGGAACCACATTAGGTGGCCTCTCCATTGCTGTGTGTATATTTAAGTGAGGTACAGAGACTCTGCAGGGGTCTGGTGTTAATGAACGGCCATGTTGTTGCCAAGACACAAAATATTGTCATACTAAATCTCAGAATAGAAAATTATGACTGTAAAACACGTGACATTAAATGGCATATTTTATGCTGACATTTTTGCTCCTGTTTCTTTCTTGAGCAAAGTAGGGTTGTCTTATTTCAGAATCAGAACCAGAATACTCTATTAATCACAGGAGGAAATTATTGGGTGTTACAGTCACATAAAGTAGTATTTTTTTTCTTTTTTCTTTTTTTAAAGCTCTAAATATGCAAACATATATAGCGATGTTTACAAAGTATATGGCAAAAAAATATTGGGACACATAATGGCTACAGCTCATAAGATGTCCCGTTCATTGAAATATAAACATCAATATTTCCTTAAAGTTTAATGTGAGATTTTTCTCCTTAAGTCAGATGTGAAAAAGGTAGATGGTTACTTGTGGTAGAAAATTATTACTTACAGTCAGCACGAAAAATATTTTATAAATTTAGAGGTAGAACATTTAAGATCATAGTCATGGATAAAAAAACAAAACAAAACTAATGTTGAGAAAAATGAAGTAACAACCATCTCTGAGGCATTTTGGAAGCAAAGATAACAATTTAAGCCAAACTAACCAATGCAATATTTATCCCAATATAAAACTATATTATGACATTTGGTAAAAGGTAAATGGACTGAACTTATATAGTGCATTTTCTACACCTTCATGGTGCCCAAAGCACTTTACAATTCCTCACATTCACACACATACACTCATACACCAGACATTTGTCATTATTGTTTTGTAACCCAGACCCCTGTTAGAAAAGAAACACCAGAATTCAACATGTCCACATACTTTCGTCCATATAGTGTAGATATTGAAATCATTTTTGAAGAAGTTCCCAAACTACCAAACCTCCAGAGTAATGCCCTGTATGAAGGATTGAATTCAAAGATGGAGGCGATGGAGGCTGTAATTTAGAGAATGGGAACTAAATGAAACTGTTGGGGGGGGGCTCAATCTTAACTGAGGACAATTCAGAAGTATTAGTTGTCATTATTTGGATAAATGAGCGGGAGACACTTATTTCCATGTATTTTTAGATTTACAGAAAGTTATTTTGTTTACATCCTTAGCTAAATGTTCCATTGTTTTGTTTTGTTTTATTTTGCCCGTGCATATTTTGTCGCTGAACAATTTATTTCAATTATTTTGACTGTTCTACCTGTAGATTTATTAAATTTTCTACTGTTTGAAGAGCTGAAAACCGCAAATGCTGGTCTTCCATCATTGTCTTGATCTTGTTGAATAAGAACTCATATTACACTACTTTTCTTTATACTGAAATAAATCACAACAAAAAAATTAAAAATAAAGCAGTGAACAATGAAATCTGAGCCTGCAGGTATGTTATGTTACACATTTTTCATTTTTTTTTTATCATTTGTATCATTACAGCTCATAGCTCTTAAATTGTTTACCTTTCATGTCATTTTTTTTTGTTTGTTTGTTTTATATATCTTTTATAGGCCAATTACCTGAATCTTTAACTTGTTTTATGACATGACATCTTTGTCGTATCTTGTACAGTCACGGAAAAAAATATTAGACCACCCTTATTTTCTTCAATTTTTTGTTCATTTTAATACCTGGTACAACTAAAGGTACATTTGTTTGTACAAAAATAATGATAACAACAAAAATAGCTCATAAGAGTTTAATTTCAGAGCCGATATCTAGCCATTTTCCATGTTTTCTTGATAATAACCAAAACCACTTCAGTTCTTACATCAATAGGTATGGCGTTGTACTGCCAAAAACAGTGCTTTTAGACATTCCATGTTTTCTTTTCTGTCTGTTTTAGTCACATGATACACACAGGAGTTAGTACTTTATTGCATAACCATTGTTTTTGATGATTTTTGATGGTCTAATATTTTTTTCCACAACTGTATATTCTTTTGGTATCATAACCCCCTCCAATAAACAGTCTCTAACTTTGCAAATATGATTATTTAATAATTTAATCAAATTTTGTACAATTTTTTTTTTTTTTTTAACATTTAAGCAGTTTGTAAAATGAATGACTGAGTAAATTAGAGGTCATTAAAAGCCTCAGCTGATTACACCATGGGGCTCCTTACTGTTGCCTCCCTGTTGACTGTGTAAAGAGCATACCAGTATAAAAAACCAAAACATTTGCATTATGTTTCAATATTAGTAATTCTAGACATCAGTGTGGCACAGATGGAGATCAAATAACTTGACCACAGTTGCTGAACTTTGGATATTGATACTCACACACATTTCCATATATATTGCATATAATCTTTCATTTATTCCATAAAAAAGCTGACGGTGTGTTTTGTGCCTGTATGTTCAGTGCTTTGTCTCATGCCTGCCATGTGGGCATTTGTTGGACTACAATTGTGTGTTTTTGTCATATACATAGTCCGCTCAGTACAGCCCCTCAGGCATAGATGTGTGTGTGTGTGTGTGTGTGTGGGTCTCTCAGCCTCTTACTCTACTCCCTGCTCATCTGTCTGATTCAGGCTGACACACTGTGTTCTCCTCAGCAACATTACAGTCACAGACTGCTCAAGAAAGAGGGAGAAGAAGAGGAAGAAGGAGAAGCGGGATGGGGGTGGGGGGGCGGATGCGGAGGAAAACATAAAGAGGGAGGAGAGGAGTAATAAGTGAAGTGAGGAGAGAGATGGGGACAGCAAGATACTGTGGAGAGAAAAGGAGTGTGAGCAAAACAGACAGATAAAAGAGAAATATGAGAGAGAGGGGGCACAAGGGCATTAGTGGAAAAAGTAAAAAAAAAAAAAAAAAAAAAGAAGAAGAAGAGTACAAGGACATGGGCAGAGACAGGGAGACAAGAAAGGGAGAAGACACAGTAAAGGCAAAAAAGTCTGAGTGTTCCAGAGAAGTAGAGATGGAGAGGATGAAGAAGAAGATGAAGAAGAAGATGAAGAAGTAGAAATAAGACTAATGTAACAGAACAGGAAGGAAGCCGGTCCAATCTGAGCTGCTCTTCACTAAGCTGAGTGCTGCTTTTCCATCCAATAGTGGGGTGTTGGCTAGGGGATTTAAAACAGGGCCAGATGTAGGCAAGGATTGAGTCTGTTTTAAGAGTCTTAAACCTGTATGAACTGTCTGGAACCCAAGAAAACAAACAGGACTCAAGTATTCATAAAGACACAGTGCATGGGGTGTTTACAGGTAGTGCATATAGACCCGCTCTGACTCCAGGTCAGTCCCATGCAGCTGTTGTTTGCTCTGCCTCGCTCTCTGATGAAACCAGCTGCAATAGAAGCCGCGGAGTGGCTGCGCAAATTTTACATGCATGTCTTGCCGTGACTGATTTAGTCATCACCCGCTGACAGGACACAATAGAGAAGTCAGAGCCTGCTAACCTAACCTCTGATGTGGGTTAGCATGGCGTACTAATAAATGTTTTAACATCACTGGTATGTGTGTGTGTGTGTGTGTGTGTGTGTGTGTGTGTGTGTGTGAGTGAGTGAATGTGTGGGCGGGCGGATAAAAGAGACAAGTTCACCCAAGAGACACAGTGAACAATGCTTTTGTTAAGGTTCTATACACATCGACACCTCCATGCGCTTACTCCCCCCCCCCCCCCCCCCCCCCCACACACACACACACACATAAAACATGGAGTAAAAACCTGTCTGCATGCACACAAACAGCACTGCACAACAGTCTGAGGAAACCTTGGTTAAAAGAAGCAGCCTTGTAGCATAATTACCTGACTCATACACAAATGGACAAAAGTATTGGGGCATGTTGAATTCAGATTTTTCTTTTCTGACAGGGGTTTGGGATACAAAACAATAATGACAAATGTCATAATGTAGTTTTATATTAGATAGATAAGCTTTATTTCAGACTCATGGTCCACATTAAAAAGGAAACAGATAAATACAAACAAAATAAAAAAAAACACAATAAAAAACCTCTATACTCTAAAGAGGCAGACATACCAGTAATATTGTCATATTGTCATAAATATCATATTGATTAATAGTGATGTTTATATCTCAAATCAGCATGAACAGGACATCTCTACTGTCCATATAGTTTATAAACACTAATATTTCCTTAAAGTTTAATGGGACATTTTTGTTCCTATGTGAGATGTGGAGAAAGTAGATGGTTAGTTGTGGTAGAAAATTATTATTTACAATCAGAACACGAAAAATATTTTAGGTAGAATATTTAAAGTCATAGTTATGGCTAAAAAACAACCCAAATCAATGTTGTAAAAGTAAAAACCATCTCTGAGGCATTTTGGAAGCACAGATAACAATTTAAACCAAACTAACCAATGCAATGCAATGATATTTATCCCAATATAAAACTATACTATGACATTTGTCATTATTACTTTGTACCCCAGACCCCTGTTAGAAAAGAAACACCTGAATTCAACGTGTCCCAGTACTTATGTCTATATAGTGAACGAATTAGGGAATTATGCTATGAGGCTAACAATATGTATTTATTTCTCACTCTGCTTATTAAGATACAAAAAAATATCAGAAATATAGTAAATACAATGTATGACATTAAATCTGCAATTGACAAGGGTCTCTATAATGTACATTTCCAGTACAGAAGGATGTGTCACAGTATTAAGGTATTCATTCCTATCGCAAAATGAGGCTACATGCAGGCTAATGAGTCCTTTTTTTTTAATCAAAGTTTTTGAAATAATCTCTGATCTCCATATCACAGGATGAGCAGAGCTGATAGTGGCGCTTTGGAATCGCAAATTACTCCAATAATCGCTCACCTATTGTGAATGTAGTCAGTAGTTTCATAAGAAAATGCAGAATCTACGTCCACGAAAGCTGCTGAAAAAACAATACATGAGAAAATGAAAATAGAGCAAGTATAAAATTACAAAAACTAAAAATTAAAATAAGAAAATAGAGTATAAAATTTTACAAGTAAAAAAAGAATAGAACTAATGAAATAAAAGTAGACAGAAAATATGAATAGACACATTATTAACAGTATGTATATCTATGAACAAGTCTATAAAATTAGTGCATTTATGTTTGAATACATATTGAATAAATACTGCATTGTTATTGCAGGAACAGAAGGTACAGAATTACCTGTAATTCAGTGTTTGTCTTGAATTAACAGATGTAGTAAAGAGCAGCATGTAGTTTTCATGTAGAAATGGTCACGTGAAAGGAGCACGAGTCACGGAAGGAAAAGTAGTGACTGATTTGAACAAACGTTACAAAATAATCGTGGTGTAAACATGGGCACAGTTTTAAGAATATGAATTTCTTTGAATCACGATCAGTACAAATCTCTGTCTCTTATCCTTGGTCAACCGTTATAAATAACTTGACATGGATCACACACTAACAAATGGCGTTCCCTAAAGCTAAGAATTTTTCTGTAACTGTTTAATCCTCTGTGGAGTTGAAGGGGAGCTGGAGCCGATCCCAGCTGACTTCAGATGAAGGCGACAAGGAACCAGTCGCACCTACAGGCAATTTAAAGAATAATTAACCCACTAAGATACATGTCTTTGAACTGTGGGAGGAAGCCATAAAGAATCCACCCAGATCCAGGACCCTGGACTGTCTTCTACTGAGGTGACAGTGGACCACTGTGCTGCCTCACACCTTAGATTTAAACAGAAATGCAAAAATACATGTATTTAGGGGTAAATTTTACCCAGACGGATTATACAACTCATGGGGGTAAATTTACCAAGTGGAATCCTGTATTTTTGATCTAGATTTCTCATGACTCTATTTAAGGTCAAAAGTCAAAGGTACTTCTAGATGTTAATTTAACATAGTAATCCACACCTGAAATACTAGCAGGGGTAAACTTTACCAATCACTGGTTCTAGTGTTAAAAACTAAAAGGTTTCTGCAGGTGAATGTCCACATTTCATCAGATCTCTGTTCAAATGACAAAAAGCCAAACCGTAAGATATTGCTCATGCTGGGACCAGTGGTAGCTCATCAATTGAGGGCGCTAGGGCACCGCCTCACCTGTCTCACATATAAAACACAACGTTAGGAATCACATAAAATATATTTTGTGTTTGCTAATAAATTTACAAAGTCACTGACCCAATTGGATAAATGAAAAAACTGTTGAGTGGGATGTTGTGATTGGATTTTGGTGAAACTCCAAACCTGTAGTGTGCGAGGCGGATAAAACAGTATTGTTTTTCAAAGACAAGTCAAGTTTCCAAAAAATGTATGTATGTGCTATGTCCTAACAGATCTGACTACATCCTCTCTGTCTAGTTAGAACATAAGCATTAATAACTAAAACAGTTTGTATAGCTGGAAATACAAACTGACTTTGGGTAAGTAGATTTCTGGACCATTTAACCAATCAAAATAAACACTAATATTGAATCCTTTATGTGTGAATGAAACATGGTTTAATAAACCAAAACATGATCGTAGTACATCTCATATTACTCGCCATTTTGACCTGAAATGTTTAATGTTTGGAATGCTGTTCATATATTTCCTGTGTTTCTCGGTTGCATCTTGATACAAACAGAGAAATACATCTGTGTGGTCATTATAATCTAGATAAAACAATAAACCTAATGGTGGTGGAAGATGTAGAGTACTGTATGAATACAAACATGCTGTAATGCCGCATGTGCATGAGCTACACACACACACACACACACACACACACACACACACAAATGTCCCATTTAGATAAATCACCTTGGATTAGACCCACTTCCTAAAGCTCATTTTAAAGTCTGCCAGAGTTCTTCAGAATGGATAGAGAGAGAGAGAGTCTGGCACCGTCGTCTGACGCTCTCTCAACACCACGGGGGTTGAGGGGATGGAGGGGAGAGACGAAAGAGCAAACACTCCCCGAAGAACGGGTGTTAGAGGGGGGAAATGTGAGTGTGAGTGAGGGAAGCGGAGGAAAAAGGAAAGACAGAGCAGCTCGCTGAGAGAAGTACAGGAATGCTTTTTGTGTGGGTTGCCCTGATGATGACAGTGCAGTGTGTATGTTATTAGTGGCAGACAGACACTAGATACGGGGTGTGTTCAGATGAGTGGAACGTTGCGGTGCGATCAGATAAACAAGAATTACATTGCAACCTCATTTATCTAAAGTAACCTGCCTGCTCCACTGACATTACGAGCCATAAAGCAAAAGGGGAAAAAAAAAGGGGTGGGGTGGGGGGGTGGCAAAGATAATAGCAGGGGGGTGAGATACATTTATGCACTTCTCACTATGTGTATGCAGGCAGGTCTGATATTCCTGATAAAATTTACTGTGGAATCTGAAAACAGTTCAAAGTTACAAAGATGTTCTCATTTCTCTATTTTATTTACAGCACAAAGAGCCAGAAAACTCAACTATATAATATATTTAATTTCTATTAACATGTACAAACATAAAGAAGCAAAAGTTATCATATTACTATACACTTTACTGCCCAGGTGTCAAACACACGGCCCGTGGGCCAAAATCGACTGCCAAAGATTCCAATCTGGTCTGTGGGATGAATTTGTGAATACAAAAATTGCATTTAACAATCAAGGGTGTCAAAATCATTTTAGTTCAGTGCTCACATACAGAACAATTCAAATTAAAGTCGATCAAACCACTAAAATAAAAACTTAATAACCTATAACTAATGTCAAGTACAAATTTTTCTCTTTCTTTTATTATAAAAAAGTTAAATTGCATGAAAATGGTTATATTTACAAACTGTCCTCTCGCAACAAATGTGAATAACCTGAACAAATATGAACACCTTGAAATATCTTAAGAGAAGTAAGTGTAATTTTAGCAATATTCAGCCTGTTACTAAATGTTTTGTGTATTTGCAGATCCACTGTGATTTGTTAGTTATAATGCACATGTGTAAACGAGAAGCTGAGGCATAATATTGTTAAAATTACACTTGTTTTTCATAAAATCTTTTCAGGTTATTCGTGTTACTCAGATTTTTATGGTAACTTTGTAGATGTGAACATTTTCATTATAAAATTTTACATTTTTAAAATATTATTTTCCTGGTCCGGTCCATTAGAGAACATATATGGCTGAATATGGCCCCTGAATGAGTTTGAGCTTCACTGTGTATCTTTGTGAATGTAACTGTAATGTCTATACTTTTAGGATGCATCTTTATAGCATCTGTAATTTTCTTTCCTTCAACAACAGTGCATCTAATGTGTCTGAATTGTGGCATAACGTTGTAACTGAGCTTTCAATAAAAGCATAAATTATAGTGTGTGTCTGTCCTCTAGTCCACACACAATACTAATGCTGATTTGGGGTTTTTGAAAAGAGGTAAATGAACAAACACAATGAGTTATTTTTTATTCACAGACCCTATTGCTTTGTGTTCATTAGTTGGTGAAGACCCAAAGAGTATGTTGTATGACTTACATACTGAATATGCAGGTGTGGATGCAAAGGGAGATCTGCGGCAGCTGGAAACAGGGTGGAAATGTCCATCATTTTTTGCACACTTTCCTTCTGCAGCTCTCTCCTCTGTGTCCAAATCAAAACACTAAATATAAATATAGATGACTGACACCATGGTGTTATGGAAAAGTGAAACCATGTCTATGTCAAGATGGGCAGAATCTGACAGAAGCCAAAATATTCTGATCAATGATTGGTTTTTATAGCTGTCAATTTAACCCCACTGCATCTGTGAAAACACCTGGAATAGACAAAATCAGGGTGCCACAGAGTGGATTTTTTTAAGGAAATATGACGATTTCTTTTCCCCTCAGAACACCTGAATTCCAATATGCTGAAAGGGATGGTGGATATTTTTTTATGCACAAAAAATCGATCAATCAAATTTTATTTATATAGTGCCAAATGACACTTTACATTTAGAGCTGGTCAAGACCAGACTCTTAAAAGGCCAAAAAATAAACAAACAAAAATATCAAAGACAGTAGCTGCAAGTAAGAATGTTGTATTGGGGGTGATTTTATTTGCCATCATCATCTTCATTATCTTGTTCTATCTTCTTCCTTGTTTTTCTTCTTTCTTTCTTTCTTTCTTTCTTTCTTTCTTTCTTTCTTTCTTTCTTTCTTCTTCTTCTTCTATGTGTCTGTTCGTTCATCTCATTTTTTGTTTGTTTTTCTTCTTCTGTTATTTTTGATGACAATAGTCTTACATGACTTAGTGTAATTGCTCCAAAAGGTGAACCCATCAGGAAGTGTTTTCACTAGAAATGTATCAACTGAACATCAGTATTGACTGATACTCGCTGATATTTATTTATTTCAGCCAATACTGGCATCGGCCTTTAAGATGTAATTTCACAGATGTGGCCAGTATTTGTCTTATATTAGTTTTTTTTCATAAATTTTTCATAACTTAATGAAGGCTGAAAAACTCTTAAAATGCTGTTAACCTATTTTATTTTATTTTTATATATAAAATGAAGATCTTAAATTGAGGGGTAAATAACATAGGTGTCAGCTACTAACCAAAGTGTTGGTGCATCTGTCGTTGTCACGTTGTAAATGAACCACAGTTCATGAGACCACCAAAGAGTTTGGTCCCACATCATGGCCTGTGGGAGGTTTCACTGAAACGTCTGAAAACCTGGAGCAGTTATGAAAGTGCCTTATGACCTCATACTTTACATTGCAGTCCTTCTTGGCTTACTTGCATCCACAATGCATTCATGTTATAATTAAAAAAAACAAATACCATTCAGCCCTATGTGCTGACATAGCCCATAGCCTGTCTCTGCTCTGTCGGTGGGCTGTGCTGTTTGTTCCTGGTGGCAACGTCAGTGAGTTGGCATGGTTTCCCTCTGCCAGGCTGACACAACAAACACAACAAACACACACTGACACAGTGTAAGAAATACATGGCCACACAGTCTCACAGTCTGCTACACACACATACACACAACCCACATAGACAGGATAGACTAGGATTATATAAGGCAGAATGACAGAAATGGGGGGGGGGAGTGGAAGGTGTGGGAGCAGGCTGTTAAAACAGAATGAACCTATTAAACATCTGACTACAACAGATAAAAAGCATACTCTCTTTTACTGCAATTTCAACTGTTTACACAAAATAGTTCTTATTCTGCTGCTGTCTGGACTGTGCTCAGCTGTTACAATAACACAGTAATAAGATCTGTGTTGTGATAATTGTCTCCATTCACCTGTATGAAAACAGCTGAGTGAAATGAACAGAAATAACATATTTGAATCACTGTTTTCACATCATTTACCATTGTTTGATGCTCTTTAACCCATAAAGACCCAAACAGCCACATGGTAACCAAAACCATCTGCTGATGTAAAATGTTTAATAATTTATTAACCATTAAACCTATCAATACTTTGAAATAATTGGTGTGAAATGCAGTTTATCAGCTTTAAATCGTCATCAGATATGACCCATTTGGATGTTCAGAGGCTCTGTACTGAACGTGGAAACACTGTCATCTTCTACAACATTGATTCACCAGTAAAACCCATGGATTTTGATAAATGGCAGTGGATGGACACACTTGGTTCATATTCAGTTAATGATAGATTTTATTCAGAAAGTCACTTTTTCTTTAGTTTTCTCTGTTTCTGATATAATAACCCTCAGCAATAATTGGAGCTTTTAGAGACCTCTACATGATTAACAAATAGGAAAATACCAGATTTTCACTGAAAAAACACAAAACACAGAGGATAATATTATAATAAATGGTGATAAATCACTTAGGAAAGGTTAGATAGACTGGGTCTTTTAGCACTGGGTCTTTATGAGTTAATGTAGGACAAAAAGTACAAGAAATGTACAATACCTAATAATAAAGATGAAAGGATTTTCCATTTTGATTTTATCACTGAATTCCCACACACTGGACTGAGGATGTCCACAGAGCCTTAAAAAGCCTTAAATGTGGATAATTAGTTATCCTTAGAATTGATAATTAACCCTTAAATCTGACACTCAAAGATCTTTTAAATTCTATAGACATAAAAAATGATATTGCTATATTTGTTTCAGAAATCTTTGTAAAGAATTTGTCAAATTTGTTATTAGTGTTGATCATTTTATCATAACGGAGTTGGAATGAGTGGAGACACCATCGATCATTCATGAGCGGAAGGGTTCAGGTGTGAGCTTTAGCAGCTTCAACGTGAGAAGAAGTAGCATAGTTTAGACTGGTTCAAGACAATAACTATGAAGCCTGTTGTACTGTGATTTGAAAATTGAAATCTTAAAAAGACATAAATCTGATATCCTGTGGACTTGAACTCTCAGCTCTTTGTGATCATATAATTGCACAGGCTGACACTGATTCAGTTTGGCTCATTGTGCAGCTCAACTGTACACTGGATTTATTTCAGTGTAAGACGGTGCAACGACCTGAAGTAAACATTACTGGTAACAGTTAGAGTACTATCATTATACATTCACAGACTACAGTTGTTCCAACGCTCCGGTCCAGACCAGACTCCCATAGGGCACTGTCACGAGAGTGTTGTGCAGATTGCACAAACAGTACAATAGTCACTTTACTGCTGTCTAGCCTCCACCCACAGGACAACTGTTACTATGCTTTCCCTTCGTGCCTCTTTACAGGGAATCCTAACTATTATCATTTATTGTGAAACTAAAACAGTTATATTTGAAACAGAAAATCTCAACGTGGAGCAACTTATATCACCCTTTAACAGAGATATTTTCCAACAGACCTTGTGGCTCTTATTAACCAGTCACATTTTAGCTCCATGTCACCTTTTTAAGGTGGAGTAAAGACGCTTATTGTCTAAGAGCCCCTGTTCTTCATCATCTTCACACTGAATGACTCAGGTAATGGGGAATGAACAACCTTGCTAAACTTAAGCAATCCTGAGGGTGACACCGCTCTGTGCTTTAACTACTCTGACCCGGTGCAGGAAAATGAGCGAAGAGGAAATGATCCTACAGGGACCCATAAAGTACCAGAGTATAATATTTATTGTTATCAGCAATAGTGCTACAGCTCTCTAGTGGCAGAATGAGGAGGATTAGTACATAAGGCAGTAAATAACCTTCTGCAGTGGTTATGTTTCAAATGGATTAAAGGGAAAGTTTTGCTTTCTTGTTTTTTTTATTTACCTAGATCTCAATTTAAATCCTGGAATGGTATAAAGTTGGATTTTTTTTTCTCTAATTATAGCTAGATATTCTGTATACGTGTTAGTTTGTGATATCTTAAGAAAGTACTTTACCATTGGTTATAGCCTTCCCTTTGGCCTTGTGTAAACCTGAAAGATGCATAGTTGATGGAAAAACTTCTTTCTTAATGAGTGCGGAATGCATTCACTCGAATTGCATTTTTAATTAAACAGTCTCAATGGAACGGGACAGAAGTGAACTGAACACCCTGAAATACCTCAGTGGCAGCATCAAGGCTTCTTTTAATTTTACAGTCGCTAACCCAGAGCTGCTTGGTATCCCCCCTGGCATAACACAGCAGTGTTCCCATCATAGCTTATTACGTTCTTTTCCGATAATGTCGGCGCGGTTATGTACAGTACAGTCAGCCCAGCCACTTGGTTTTGTTTCAGTCCGCAGTGGAGAGAGCTCTTCATTAAGTGAGCTATGATGTTACTTGCGAAGACTTTATTCAAATGCTAGGGCCTTGGTTTTTAGCACTTCGCTGTTAGTGTAGCGGGAGAGGAAGAAAAGAAAAAGCAGATCCTAAATGAAAAGATGGAATAAAAGAGAGGAGCGGCTGAAAAAGAGAAACGGAGAATAATGACAGAGGTGGAGAGGCTGATGGGAGAGAGAATTAATAAGGGGAGATGAGCAGGAATCGAGTGAAAAAGATGGGACGAGGAGGGGGAAGGAGGTGTAATGATGGAGAGGTGAAGAGAGAGGCTGATGAGAGATGGAGAGAGAGAAAGAAAGAGGGTGAACAAAGAGAGATGCCACATGTCTTTCATGTTGAGAGGACTGGAGGAGAGGCAGACATGGAAACACAAAGAGCCAGCTCAAGTATGTTTTTATGTGTGCGCTCTAATGTATGTGTGTATTTTCAGGTGTTTAAGGCTTGTTAGAAGCATGTGCGCCTGTTTTTTTTTTTTTTCTTTTTACATGTGAAAGCTATATTCCTGTGGCCATCTGTGAAGGAAAGAACAAAAAAGAAAGAGCTTAAATACACAGCAGCCTGATGGGCGGCAAAGAAAGGAGGAAAATATAGATAGCACTCGACGAGGATGAGAGAGAATAAATATACAGAGCGATAGAGCAAAGTAGAAAATGGCAACAGAGAGAGAGAGAGAGCATAAAATGAAAGAGAACATAAAGGAGAAAGATGATTGATAGAAATGACTAAAAGCAAAAAAAGTATGACAGTGGAAAAGAGATTGAGTGTAAAGCACAGAGGCAAAAAGGATGCACTGGATAATAAAAACAAGAGGAGATAAAATGGAAAGAAAGAAAAATTAATATAGTGTGGAGAGAGAAAAAGAATGAGAGAATGAAACTGAGTAGAAAGATAGAAAATGTTAGGAAAATGTCCATAGTATGCACACAGTATATCTATATTACATTTAGTATCAACAAATCCACTATGTAAGCAGCCATGGTTTCTGCTTATTCCTCCCAAACAGTGGACGTTGTGGTCAAAAGAAACAGTGGCAGAGTGGAAAACACTTGGAGAGCGCAGAACTCTGCCAAGGCAGATCACCCCCCCCCCCCCCCCCCCCCCACCGAGGCCCAGCAAAATGTTATAATTTGTTCCTTGTGCAAGTATCAACATTTCCTGAAACTTTCATCCAAATCCATCCATAACTTTTTGAGTTATCTTGCTAACACACAGACAAACAAAAAATCTGTCCCCCCGATCACCACCAAAATTTAATCATTTTTTCCTTGTGCCAGCGTCAACATTTCCTGAAAATTTCATCCAAATCCGTCTATAACTTTTTGACTTATCTTGCTAGCAAACAAACAAACCCTGACAGGGCTCAAAATTAACTTTTTGACCTAGGAGCACTGTGCTTCTAACCCTAAAAAGTTAGGAGCACAGGCTAAAATCTAGGCGCACCACTATTATATAAAAAATTTGGAGAACAAGCAAAACTCTTGGCCATACCAAGTAATATTCCTATATGTATTTAAGGAATGTTAACAACCTAGAATAAAGTATTTGAATAGAGTATGAAAGAAAAAGCTTACATTGACACAGGTGCAAAACAATTGTCAATGTGTGGTACATACTTTAGTTGGTTCTTGGAGAAGAAAGACGAATCACACCATTATTTGCAACAACCAACTTTTTTATTTCATGGCCTAAAGGCCCTTAGGGGCTGTTTACACGGCGTTGGATTCAGTCGACTCCGGGAAGATTTCATCGCGGATTAGCCTTCTGTTAACATGGAAACGGTGCCTAGAGTGCCTGAATCCGGAAACTTTTGATACCAGGGTCCAGGGTGGAACGTTATCGATACGCTCTGCATTCCAGCTCCGTGTTAACACGAGTCGGAGCGTTCCGGGGTAAAATATGACGTCACCGCATGCGCGCGCAGCCAAGAACCGCCAGTTAACCCACTCCGGGCCAGTTGGTGGCGGTAATGCGCCTCCAAGCTGGTTTGCCAGCCTCTATGACACAATAAAGCTGCAGAAAAAGAAGGAACAACCACAACAACAATGGCCGGTTTCAGAACAACATACGTGCTGCTAACTGTGCTCAGCTCGTCTGTCCAGACAAAGAAGTCCTGCGTCTTTGTACGACCACTCGCCATTGTTGTTTGTAAATAGTGTTGTCCGCCTCCTCCTCTTCTTCTTCTTCTCCTCATTTAAAGGCTGTCTAAACCGGAAATTGTTTGTGCGCAGGCGCCTGTTTTACCGCCACTGTTTCACTACAGCTCTACATCGCCAGCTACTGGTCTGGCATGGCCACTACAGTGTATTCAGCCGTCCTCGCGGACTCATGTTAACGCAGATCGTTATCATAGCGGCGGCGTCTTAACGCGGAATGATTTTATAACGCAAAGGAGAAATCTTTGCGGAGTGTTGCCGTGTAAACGTACCCTTAGTCACTGTGGTCTACACCACGCCTGAAGTCAGGAGATTGTTTCAAACGTCGGTGGAGTTATTTGATCCTTTTGTTTATGCCGCGTGCGCACGCGAGGGGGCGGGGACTAGATTTTCCGCTTCAGTCAGCGGGGCGTGGAGCTTGTTTATTTTCAGCTAACGAGTTACTTCTGCAGCCATTATTCTAGGCGCACGTATTAATTTTCGCTCAGTTTTTTATTGGCGCACCGTGCGATCGTAATCTCAAAAACAGTCGCACTACCGAAATTCTCAGGCGCATGCGACCGTAATTCAGTCGCAGTCACGAGCCCTGCCTGATGAAAACATAACCTCTGCCGTTCCTTGGGGGAGGTAATTATCAGTTAACAACAGCAAAAACTCACATGTTGAGGGGACACGTTTCGTCGAGCCACACTTTCTCCCACTTCCTCTCAGTGTAAAGGCTCATTTATGCGTCTGTTTCCAGGGTGCCGCTACCAACTGTTGGCCCCATGAAAAGTAAACATTGTGGACCCTTCATAAAATTCACTATGTTCTTGATCTGTCGGACCGGGGGGGTATACGTGGGGATGCGGTCAATAACTAACGTAACTTACGCTGGCGTGAAACGAAACTTAACATGCTTTCAACGTCCAACTCCCAACTTCTATTGCCTCTATTATACTGCGGATCTTACAGGAAATTTTTACAGCTTCTAACCTGTTTTCCATTGCATTAGAATGATCGTTTGTCAATCCATCCACCAGAAGGCGCTGTTCTGAATCAACATACTGGCCAAATACCACGAAGAAGTGTAAAGTTTTTTGTGTTTTGAGAAGAAGAAAGTCAATAATTACAAACATGGCAACGACAGAGGAGGTGTTACTAATGTGGACACTAATGTTGATATTTAGGGTAGTAGTCATAAATATGTCGGTAGTTTTTCACTAACTCATAGTCGCTCTTTGAAAAGTTCTGCTATTTCTGGAAATTATTCTCTTCAGATCTCAACACTGCCTCCACAGTTCGCAGTGGTACTGCTCCGTATTCTCCGTCTAGGTTCGTATCTACAAGCTCCCGGCAAACGGACAGAAGTATGCACCTAATGTGCAGAGGACGGACAGAACGCTCTATCCGCATGTCTGTCTTTAATGTAGAGCATAAATAAGCCTTTACAGTCAGTCAGTATTTGTGAGGTCACTAAAGGTCCTGATCAGGTAAACAGCACTTTTAGTCATTCAGTATTTTCTTGTTTAAAGTCAATAAGCAGATTTTTCCTATAATGAAACTCAGATACATAGAGATTCAACACCTTTAACTTGACATTGACACACATCCTAAGTGATCCAGTCCCTTGTGGATCGCTCTAATTCAAGGCCACATTCTTCTAACAGTCTGAAGTAAGTGCATTCTGGGTCAGACTGAAGGACCGCCCACTAAGATGACATCCACTGTGTAACACACCAGCCACGACACATTCAAGTGTTATTACAGTATTGTGAAAAATTCACAGCTATGTGTAACGAGTGCTTCATACGTGTAGTGCTGCCTGAGTTTACCTGGATGATGCTTCAACACTTTAACTTTATGAGGGAATACAGTATCTGCAGTTTGGACATTGTGGTTCAAATTTCTGTTGTAAGCGCTTGTCACTCTTCGAGTATATGCCATATAAGGATTAATAAAACAAATAGAATGGCCAGAGCTGTCATATCAATATTTAAGGTGCATTGATTGGTTCTCAGCATCATCTGGTAACAGGAAAGAAAGCATTTCACTTTTGAAGCTTCTGGAAGTCTACAAAGAATCATTACAAATCCAGCCTGTTAGATGCGAAATGAATGTCCATGCCATGAGAATATGCAAACTTGTTTATTTGCATATAAAACAGCAGAGTCAGTTAGCTGATCCATCCTTTCACCTCAGAAGCCTCCTGTGTTTCCTGTGGAACTGATCTCTATGTGTGGCGATGTGTCATGGGGGGGGGGGGCAATTTCTGTTCTGCCTTTTTAAGGAAAGAAAATAACTACATTGCAACAGCATTTCATAATTTAATAACATTTAATAATAAAATAGTATTAATTATTGAGTCATGATGCAGCACAGAATGACTCTGAACATCTCTGGCAGTGCATTTTGGGCAGTTGGTCCAAGTAGAGTTACTGTCCGGCATGCACAAATGGGCAGTTGATCCATTAGTGACAGGCAGCAGAACCGACCGATAAAGATGGAAGATGGTACCACTGCAACCACTGTTCCAAGCTGTAAAACCTTTAGATTTTAAATTCAAGACTTTAATATGTATAGCCTAATGTGTAGACCTATTATGGATTTTTTGTATCAATAATTGTGGAAGCAAGGATTTTTGCCGTGGCAAAACCTTACCAGCGGAAACACTAGCAGCCTCCACTGGGCTTTTTGTAGTGGTGTTACACTGTATACTTTTTATATCATGTCAACAATGTCCTGTAGATTTTTTTTTTATAGACAATTGTTTTCTATGATCCCACTGTGTAATAAAAAGGAAAGGTGATCCTACAGTGGTAAACATGCCTCTGTCCCTGCTTTTTTGAGTGTGTTGCAGTCATCAAAATCAAATTTTTTATCTTTAAATATAGATGTAAACAAATTCAAGGGCAGCTGTAGTGAATTTTCATTGCTAACTGTTTCAAAAGATCACATATAATACTACCAGTTCCATCAGGTAACTTTAGCCCGTTGTCAGATACATGTGAGTACTAAGTCACTGCTCCATCAGTCAGTCATGGTCACTGACATGTTTCCTCCTTCATGGGCTGTTCCAGCATCGGTAGTGACGCAGACTGGTTGTATTGTCTGATTATCTGGGCTGAGATGGACTGGTCACTGACCCCGTGCAGCAGACACCAGTCTGAGAGGACACAGTATCGGCCAGTCCCGGGCCGCTTCTCTACGACCATGGTGGTCTGCAAAGTTTACGGCTGCACAAACAAGTGCAAACACATTTTCCACTCAATCTCTTTCACCGACTGCTGCTTGTTTACTCGTACTGAACCTGGAATCACCGAGGGTACATCACTTCTGGCTGGTAGTGGCTGCTCCCATAGGTTCTGCCCCCACACATAGCCGAATTCATAGAATAAAAAGGTCCAGTGTGGTGTATTTATGGCAACTTTATTTACTAACTTTGAACCTCTGTTGCTTATAAGTAATACTCAAAGCATAATTAATATCATAACTATAACCAGTACAGGTTCACTTTAAATTGTTGAACTCTGATCATATTCACTATAATCTTATGTTTTGCTCACAATATTGCTTTCAAGGAAACAGGATTTCAGTGCGTCAATGAAGAGATGCATGTATATTACAGATTGACTGATTGGCTGATTTTTATCGGAAATTGGAACAGATAGTGGCCGATGTCTGATGTTTACCTTCCCAACTGGAATTACTGATTTTGAGGGGAAAATAATAGGTCAAAAATGAAAACTTGCTACTACAATCACCTAGGATTTTCATTTTTTATGAGTTTTAGTTTGATATTGAGGTCCACAATTATTGATGTATTAATTTGGTGTTTAAATGGTAATAGTTAAAGACTGTTGCTGCTTGTTAATAGTGTTAAATGTCTTTTGTGTGGGTGACACTGGCTGGATACTGGCTATTATTTGCTCCAAACTATCATTATTATATCAGCCCTTTAAAATTTGTGGTTGGTTGACTTCTAATATCTATATCTATATATATATATATATATATATATATATAAAGACAGACAGAGAAAGATAGATGGACAGAGAGAGCAAGTGAGAAAAGGAACAGGGAGAGAGACTGAAATGAAGAACGCCTGACAGCATGAAAACGAAGGAAGGGAATAACTAGAGAGGGAATGAGGGGAGGAAGAAAGGACGGACTGACAGCCTCTGAAACATAGAGACAGGAGCGGGAGGGAGGGACAGAATGAGGTGGGGAATAAATGGAGAGAAGGCCAGAGCGATAGAGTGAAAATGAGCAAGAGAATACAGAGGAGAGGAAGAGAGAGAGTGGTGTGTCGCTCCCATCAGTCAGAGTGTTGCTCATCCCGCGGCAGACGCTGCCTTTGTCACTATGACAGATCCTCGCTGTCTCTACGCCACTTGCCACCAACACCATTACAACACATTACTGATGTACACACACAGAAACACACACAGACAGGAGAGAGAACAACACATTTAGTGCACTCACACAGAGGTTAGACTGGTGTCTTATAGGAACATAAGAAGGTATCACACGTTCATTCAGAGACATCTGGCTTTGATATTTACTGTTTTTAACATTATATTTAGAATGAGGATCTTGTATTTGTGTTGTATTTTCTTTGATTCCATTTCCCTCACACCTGATGATAATTTTGCAGTTTCTTCATCTTGTTTCTTGATCTGGGTAAAAGAATTATCAGTCTGAAACACAATATAAAACAGCTTGTAAATGTAATTAAAGCTCAATACAATCGAACCACAGGGATTTCACTGGATTTGAGCAGGGTTTGATGCTATTGTTGCATTTTTTCTCCGCCATATGTTTTCATTGGGGTTTGTCTGTTTGTCTGTCTGTTAGCAAGATAACTCAAAAACTTATGTAAGGATTTGGATGAAATTTTCAGGAAATGCTGATACTGGCATAAGGTACAAATGATTATATTTGATGGTGATCGGGGGCGGGGGGCGGTCTGCCTTGGCGGAGGTCTGCGCTCTCTGAGTGCTTTTCTAGTTTTATTTAATTTCTCTGCAGAATTTATTAAGTTCTGCTCCATAAATGTCATTGCCTGTATTCTGGTACAATAAATCAATCATTAAGGAATATGACATGCTTTTTTCATGAAGTACATAAACAATATGTAGCTTTTATTCTTGACCACATCGAAAGAGAAATTCAGGTTCTCAGGAAAATCACTGCTTATCAATTAATCGGTCAATAAGGTCAACCAACTAATGATTAATGGGGGGGGGGGGGGGGGTGACTGATCTGCCTTGGCGGAGGTCTGCACTCTCTGAGTGCTTTTCTAGTTGACAATGGATTAAGGGGCTGCAATTGACTGCAAAAAGCCACATTCTTAAACTGAACCTCTCTCTCTCTACTAAATCTTTTTCTTTTTTTTTTTTAATTTGATGTCGGACTCATTCCAGTCTGGTCTGTTTTTGGACCCCTCTGACAGACAGCTCCACTGTAGTTATGGTTAATAGGTTACACATGTAAAACTCAAGAATGACTAAGTTGCTAGTACTTAGCATTAACTCACCTCTGATTCCTCATGCTCCAATAGTTTTTCCCCTTTTGTCCAATTATGGTCACTTAACAAAGTACTGGCTTCAAAACGTAGTTTGGAAACAAGTGGGTGACATCACAGCTTCTCTGATTATATACAGTCTATACATTGGATAGATGAAATACAAAAATCAGATGAAACATAAAGTAAACACTACATCTGCAATTCTATAGCACAGCGTTACATCAGGGACAACTAGTGATTAAGGGAATTACATTAGTACAAGAGCCATTTAAAATGATTAGTGGAATACTAATTCTGCACAGCTCTTTATGTGTTTAATGACTCAATGTCCTAAATTATCTAGTTAATATTATATTATCTAATATGCTGACAGGGTTAAAACTTATAACAATAGGAACCTGTGCTTCATTTGCATGAGTGTTGCTGCATTGCAGACTTCAGTCACAGATGAATTAATAAAATGAGGGGGAAAGAACTACAGCCCAATCAGCCTCCACATCTGCATAAACCTAAGAGTCAGGCTCCTCGTTCATAGATTTATGTCCATACAGTTTTTCATAGGGTTGTTTTTTTTTTTTTTAGCATATTTGTAGATTAAATAACACAGTAAGAATGCACAGGATGAAGTGTTAAAGTCTCCCTTTTTGGAGTGTGTCTTCATAAAGGTGTAGTTTAGACCCACATATATCCTCCTTTTTACTTTTCCTTGACTTCGTGACATTATCCACTGAGGTCAAGAAAAACTGGTTAAGAAAAGGAAGCAGATAGGAGGTGTTGTTTTTTCTCGACTATTCGACTGCAGCACAGGTTTGCTTGTGATAACAGGAGGAAGCACAGTGGTCTGACTTTTAACTTGTTGAATGGACTTTTTTATATTACTTATACTTTAGCTTATATTGTTTTTCCTTCTTTTATTTTCCCCACTTTTTTTTTTTTTTTTTTTGATTATGTAGTTTTTCTTTCAAGTCTGTCTCCCGTATACATAATTTTTCCTCTTGGCCTTTCAGTTGCAGCTTCTCTGTACAAAGACAACAGACATTTCATAGTGGCTGTGTATTTCTGTGTGATTGATGGTGGGTTTTGTTCTTCGGAAGCTACTTTTCAGTCAGACTAGGAAGGAACAGACAGGTAGTGTAATTACAGCGATCAGTAACTCTTTTGATGTTCATGTGACATTTGAGTTGTGTATTTATGAGGTAGACGTAATAAAAGGTAAACCTGATAAGATGTCTGGGCAAAGATCACACAACAGGAGTCTTTGGTTGTAGATCAATGCTGTAGTCAGACAGTCGCTCACGGCACACACGCACGCACGCACGCACACACACACACACACACACACAGATGTATAATAATCTACAGCTGCAACAAGCATTCACAACAGTCTGTGTATTATTGTGATGACCATCATACATACACAAACAAAGAGGCATTTGACAGATGTAGAAAAACAGTAAATCCCTCCAGACACACACACGCACGCACGCACACACACACACACACACACACTTACTGAGACAGGGATCACACATAACTCACATTGAGACATAAATACCTCATTATCTACACACACACAAACACACACACACTCAATCTCACTCTCTTTTCTTTCTTCATTAAAACCTCACTGACAAACAGCAGCATATGCAGTTATGCCGAACAACAGATGTTCAATGGGAGATATTGTGTAAGACTGAATGCTAATGTGCACTGTGCATAAAATGCTAACGAAGCTCTGTCACTTGTGTTTGTCTCCGCAGTACTATGAGATGTCCTACGGTCTCAACATTGAGATGCACAAACAGGTAAGGGAGTAACTCTCCTCACTAGATTTACTGGGTTTTTTTCTTGCTCTACTTTGATTGTTGGATCATCGTCAGTACAGTACACTTGGAGGCTCTGTGTGTCACTTTCTGTGTAGAAGTTGTATTTACTGTGTGGGCGGTAGATGGCGAATGTCTTATTTTGCACACAAAAGCATTGTGTGCTGGTGTGTCATTACGTGTGGGTGGTGTGCATTTTCCTGTTTCTGTTCTCTTTTATGAACTAAATGTACACACAGTGACCGGCGCTTGGGTTTGTTGCTGGTCATTTGGATGCCCCAAGTGTAGTTGGTTTGTGACACATGAACAAAAACATGCAGTTTTCTTTAAAGGAGGGAATTTTTTGCTTTTTTAAAATGGAATTATGCATTTTAAAACATTTCCCTGTGGCCTACATAAACTGTAAATGCTATGCTTGGGTCTGAATTCTTCATTAATTCAACTCCACAGGTCCATCTTCAACCCTATTTCTGAGTAATGACACCAGAAAGGTCGTTTTGAGCACTGGCCCTTTAAATGCAAATGAGCCACTTCCCTCCAGGTTGTTGACTGTGCTGCTCTGTCCTGTTCAACCAATAACTGAACATTTTATGTAATCGGCTCGAAGTTTGGACACGTTTTCGGTGTGGACTCCAACCGCTGCTGTTGATAAACAATTATGTCGTACTCAGAGAAATGTTTGTAGGAAGTCTTGACCTTATATGTGCAAATATTGTGATGTAACTAGTCATAGATGTAATAAATTAAGCAGGAATTCAAATGGGTTGTAGAAATCCACTTGAGTTTTGCCAAAATGAATATAAAGATAGCTTTGCAGCACCTGGAGGGTTCAGATTCAAACTTTATGAACTATTAGGGTCCAAATACACAAATAAATGTACCAAAGACTAATAAAAGTGGGTTTAGGAAAATATGAGCCCTTTAAGTTGAAGAAAGTGATTTTTATTGTTAATATTACAAATAAGAAAAACGGAATTACATTATAGCATTATAGTGGATTTTAACATTTCCTACCAACACCACTTATAACTAGATTTAGATTTATCCATAGACCTGTGATATTTGTATGTAACTGTATAACGCATGATATGGACAAAAATACTGGGACACATCACACCTACAGCTTGTAGAACTTCCCATTCCGGTTGATTTGAAATATTATCATGATAAAAATGTGAATTCCATTATATATCATGATAAATGTCAATATTTCTTTTAAGTTTACAAGCGGATTTTTCTTCCTGAGATTTGAACCACATGGATATTTTTGGTTTAAAATATTTATTTATGGTGAAAATGTGACAGATATTTCAGAAATCTAGATGTAGAACGTTTAAAGCAATTATAATGATAAAAAGGTCAGGATCGAAAATTAAGTTAAGACAAACCCTGAGGCCTTTTGTAAATTGAGGTGATGATTAAAGCAACGTTAACTCTAAAGATGAAGTAAAAACACTTATTACTAGTAGGTTTATTATAGTGTGCCATCTTGTATTCCAACCCCATTGACAATGAAACACCTGAATTCAATGTGTCCAATGCTTTTGTCCATGTAGTGCATGTGAACGCTTGTTCTGTTCTATCCAAAACCATGATGTCATGATCGACTCCTAAGCTTCTGAATGATTTGGGTGTTTAAACCTAAACAAGTTGGTTTGGCCCTGACTGAGATCTGTACTAAAAAAGAAAAGGTAAAGGTTTACCACATGGGGGAATCGAATGTGAGTATCCCACATCAAAGTCCAGTATAGATCTATTCACCTATAGCAGGGGGGCCAAGCCAAAACTGGCCCACCAAAGGATCCAATGCGGCCTGTGGGATGAATTTGTGGAATGCAATAATAAAAAAGGTATTCACAATTAAGGGAGTTAGATCATTTTAGTTCAGGACCACGTAACTGATCAATCTGATGTGCATCGGATCAGTCAAATACTATCACGATAATCTATAATAATGACCTGTCCAAATTTTTCTCTTTATTTTGCTGTAATAAAGTTACATGAAAATGTTTGCGATACAGACTTATCGTTTCACAATAATTGTTGAAATTGTGATTATTTTTCTTTCTTTCTTTCTTTCTTTCTTTCTTTCTTTCTTTCTTTCTTTTACATTGTACATGGTTGTTGAGGTTATTCACATTTTCATACGATTGCACTTCTTTGACTCTAAAAGATAGAGAAAACTTTTGAGTTGTTATTATATATAAGTTATGATATCATTTACCTGGTCCGGCCCATTTCACATTGCTTGGAATGTGGCCCCTGAACTAAAATGAGTTTCACACCCCTGACCTATAGACCTGAGTTTTATAGAAAGGAGCAAAGACTTCTATCCGAGGGCCAGTTCCCAAACCTAATTTTGAGCCACCTGGAACCAAAAAAGTTGGTTCCTCCTTGTTAACTGTGACATAATCAGTACACTTGTGAGTACAACTTTCATAAATTGTTCTATTGTTGAGAAAAAGCACTATCAGTCAGGCAGAACAACAGTGTATTGTATGTCTGAGAAGCTGTTTGGTGTGTCTTACATCTCATGACAATTTGAGCAAATTTTTTTTAAATGTCTTTTTAAAGTTGCTTAGTTTAGTGTAATAGTGGTGCCTACAGTAATTGTGCTTCATCTGAAATGTAAATAATTCATCCTTATGATTCTGATGATGATCATTAGGCTGTTTGGGTGGCCCCTCTGACACTTTGCACCCTATGCCAAGTATATGATGTGTAGTGGCTGCAGTGCCAGCAGTCATCCATGAACAAGGTGGCTGGGTAATTAGAGACATAAAACACAAACCACTCTAAATGTACCATAGGACTGAATTAAAAAACAGAGGGATCTTAAAAGATACCAGAATGGGCTGTTGTGTTTGCATTAACCCATAAAGACCCAGTGCTTTCGTGGCAGTTCTCAAATGAATTTTTCTCTATTTTTTACCTTTCTTAAATGATTTCTCACCATTTATTCTAATATGATGCTCTGTATTTTTTGTTTTTCCCATTTTTCAGTGAAAATCAGGTGTTTTTCTATATTTAATTTACTGATCATGATGTTCATAAAAGCTGAGATTAAAGTTGAGGGTTGTTTTATCACAAAACAGTGAAAACTAAAGAAAAAGTGACTTTTTCAGTCAAATCTATCATTAACTGAACATAAAAACAAGTGTCTCCCTCCATAGTAATTGATCAAACTCCATGGGTTTTACTGGTGAATCAGGGTTGTAGAAGATGACAGTGTTTCCACCTTCACTACGGAGCATCTGAACGTCCAATTGGGTCATATCTAATGACCATGAAAAGATGACAAACTGCATTTTACACCAATTATTGACATGTATTGATAGAATTAGTGGATAAACAGGTATTAAACATTTTAGATCAGTAGATGATTGTGGTCACTGGTGGATGTTTGGATCTTTATGGGTTAAATCACATTGTACATTTGTTTGTTTTCTCTGTTCACTTGGCATGTTCTGTACTGACAGAATAAAGCAGGATCCGAATCATGATCTTATCAGAACTCTTTACAATGATATATATAGACAGAGGAAAAGTGACTGACCTGTGGACTTGATGAAAAACACTTTCTTTTACTTGTTAGACTAATAATAAGCAAAAAGCAAGTGATTTTAAAGCTGAGCAATGAATAAGTGGTTTTATTAGTTCTTCTTCCTCCATGTAGTGTGCAAATTCAAGTACTAAGGCATGGAAGGAGATGTCAAAAAAGTGGTACTGCTGTGGAATAAATATCTATCATCCCCTCTCCTTTTTCGCTTATTTAACAGGCAGTCCAATGTAGATGAAAAGAGAAACAACTGTGAAAGTATACAGGGTTAGAGAATATAATAAGCACTTGCACAACAGGAGTCATGCTGGCAGGTACAATGGTATGTATAGGAATGGTAAAAGTGTGTTTTACAGAGCTGGTGCTGACAGACCGAGGTTAACTTGACACTTGATTTCAACGAAGCTGTTATCGACTCCATGGGCTAGTTAGGGCTGGCAGGTAAAAATAGCCACAGCTTCTTTTCAAAAAAATGTAAAGCCCAAATAGCAGATACAAGTCATTAAAAGAGGGTCAGTTTAAACAGCAAAATCCTGTCTTTTACTGCTTTTTTTTTTTTTGCAGTTTAGACAAAGATAAGACAAGACAGATGAGCAGGGTGTAGTGCTCTGAGGAGCTGGTGGCGGCTGCTTGTCAGTCCCTGCTCTTTGCTGCTAATTTGCTGTCTGGGTCACATTGCAGAAAAGGAAGACAGTCAAATTGCAGACAGAAAGACAGGCAGATAGGCAAAAAAAAAGCAGACAGGTAGATCGCAGACATGAGATGTGTTATGTTGACAGACCTCTGTGACGACAGACAGAATCATTATCCGGTGGAATGGCATCCTGCTTTAAGGTGACTGCCTGTCTCTCTTTCTCCTTCCACCTATCTGTCATGCTAACTTACTCTCTGTGGTGGACTCATACGCTGTCATGGAAAACAAGAGGGGGCTGACTTTTTTCACATTTTACAGTGCTCCCAGCATGCTCTGTATAGTCATTTAAAAAAAAGTCATTGTTTGATTTTTTTTGGGGATGAAAACATTCTCAAATGAAAGCTTGTGCTCTTTAACCTTATAATCACTGTGTCATTGCATGATTTAGGCAATTATAGCACAGAGATATTAAACAGTGGGGGTTTTGTCCAAATACTTGGAACAGTTCTCAGTGGTTGAAATTAGAAATGTATTGAACCAAAGCAAAGTGAATGAAGTTGATCAAATGGATGAGTATCGTCTAGATTAAAACCAGGACCAGATTTGTTGCTTATTTTAACACCAGCCCTTTATTTCAAACAGAAATCCTGCTGTAATGTTGTTAAGAAAACCATTCATTATAGCGACTTTACCTGTTTATTCCAAACCAAACAAAGAAAGAGCTGCTCATATCAGCTAAACTGCTGCTTTAGATTATGCCTAAAACACGACTAGAATAAAGAAAGCTCAGTAAACAGCCTATTGAAATTCTGGATCTGCTGTAGGTCTGGATGAATAGTAAACAGCAAAAAGTAATACGTTTCAATGCAAATTCAGAATATTATCATGTACATATTATCATTTAAACATTTTGATGTCGGGTTTGAGTTGGGCATTGTCACACTGGGGATTTCATCATGAAACAAAAATAAATAAATAAACAAACTCAAATAAACTACTTCCTATTAGTTACTAGCAGCTAACTAATTCGCTATTGTGTGTCTCTCAAAATCATAATGTAGATACATGTTAATCTATGTTATGTAACAGTCATGTTAGCCCATCAGTTTTAATTCACTTTATTATCCTTGTAAGGAAATTCAGTCTCTGCATTTTAATTATCCTAACATACACATAGCACCTAGCATTAGCATCAGCGATTAGCATTAGCACAGCACACAATACAGGGTGGGGAAGCAAAATTTACAATGAACATTTAGTTGTTTTTCCTCAGCAGGCACTACGTCAATTGTTTTGAAACCAAACATATATTGATGTCAAAATCATACCTAACACTATTATCCATACCTTTTCAGAAACTTTTGCCCATATGAGTAATCAGGAAAGCAAACGTCAAAGTGTGTGTGATTTGCTGAATGCACTCGTCACACCAAAGGAGATTTCAAAAATAGTTGGAGTGTCCATAAAGACTGTTTATAATGTAAAGAAGAGAATGACTATGAGCAAAACTATTCCGAGAAAGTCTGGAAGATACTATTAAAGAAGAATGGGAGAAGTTGTCACCCCAATATTTGAGGAACACTTGCGCAAGTTTCAGGAAGCGTGTGAAGGTAGTTATTGAGAAAGAAGGAGGACACATAGGATAAAAACATTTTCTATTATGTAAATTTTCTTGTGGCAAATAAATTCTCATGACTTTCAATAAACTAATTGGTCATACACTGTCTTTCAATCCCTGCCTCAAAATATTGTAAATTTTGCTTCCCCACCCTGTAGGAGCATTTTTTTTTGTTCTATTGTTATTGAACAATGAACAATTGAACAGTATATATACGTAATAGTATACATCAAAGTAGGATAATTATTGACCCTTCATGTAAATTGAACTTTCAAGATGTTTTATTTGGCCTTTCACAAATTGATAAAATAAATCCAGAAAAAAGATATATCATCAACCTTTTAGTAATATTTGCCAAATTTCACATACCTTGCACTAAATTTGCACACCAGTGTCCAAACATTATAGTTTTTAAAGTGCTTTTTTCCAATTATTTAGATAATTTGAAGATCACAATAGGAGCAGTGAGCTGCCATTGAAGGGTCCAGATCTTCAGCACCATGATCAGGAGGAAAGACAGGAGAATTAACCTGTATGGATTTGTGTATAATGGCAGAGAAAGTGGAGCAAGTTAGTGAATAGTAGGCAGACAGCAAACATTCAGTTGCATTTAAAGGCAGACAGTTATGAGTCACTGATTAGCAATTAAAAAGCAGCAAAGACGAACCATTGCATCGCTATGTTGAGTTTGATACATGTTAACACAAAATGTGCAAACATCGTAAGTAAGTGCACAGTATATACAGTGTACTTCATATAAGTGTATTAAAAGAAGTTAATTTGACACTCAGTATATATTTAAGGTTATTTATGTGTTGGATTTTGTGAGCATGTTCATCATTGGTGATGTTGTTGCTAATATTTGTAACTAATGACATGTCAGTCCAACTGTGATCTGCCTACACAGTCAAAGAAATGGTCTTAAAAGCAGAATGAGCTGTTTTTAGATTACGGTCTTGTATCAATTACGAATATTTACTTCCACTCAGATATTTGTGGACATTTAATGAGATACTGAGCGTTGATAAGTACATTTGCATTTTATTACTTCAAACCAAGTTTCCAGAGGCGATAACACACATGAAATAAACCACTGCTGCTCAGTAAACTTACTGAAACTCTGTTTCTATTTATCAGCTTCCATCCATGTTTAGGCACTTTTTGTTTTTTTTTTACAATTATACAACAGACAAGTATGGCTGTCCTGTCTTATGTATGATTGTTAGTCACCCTCTTAACCCAAATAATAAGAATTGAAATAATACGTTTTGTAGAAGCTTATAGCCAAGGTGAATTTTCAGTGGATTCCTAAGAACAGCTTACTGTTGTACTTTGCATAAACTCAACTCAGCTCTTACTGTAGGTCTAATAAGATTAAGTAACATGACTTGTAATGCATATTGATGTAAGGTCACATTTTATTTAACACATTTTATTTGGTAATGTAGCAGACTGAAGCCAACTAAATACTCCACCTACCTTCTGCTATGGATTTTATACACAAAACATTACAGGCCATGTTTATTTTGTGCGTTCTGAGCTTTTGAGTTAAGGCAGTGTTTTTCAACCTTGGTGTCGGGACCCCACATGGGGTTGCCTGAAATTTCCAGTAATTGATAAAACAACAAAACAAAAACTTACTAATAAAACATATATGGTGAGTTTACAGAGACAATCCCAGTACTTAAAAGACATGACAAACTGCGAAGCTGAAACTGAAGCACTGTGGTACTGTTTATCTTTCAAATGTTCATTGTGGTCGGTTTCAGATGCTGCAGCTCTTTCATAATTCATAGTTTGAGTTGTTGTTTGTTCAGTATTAATTGTCAGCCTTGTCAATCCAAGCTGGACTGACTGTACATATCCTGACCAAGGAAAATAAAATTCTCACTTTGTGCAGTAATCTACACCTGGCTTTTCTGCCTCTGTCCATAATAATATAAATTATATAGACTAAATGTCATGTGTTTATTTGCAACAAAGTATAGCAAACTATTACATTATCAAAAACAACTTAATTTTAGCAAAAACATGTCTCCGTTTTGAATGTCTGAATGTTGATGTTAAAATGGGGTCACCAGCCAAAAAATATTGGGAACTGCTGAGTTAAGGGGATTATAAATCAAACATAGTAGATGATGGTAAAGCAGCCGAAACTGGATGTTATGCATTAATGGGAACAAGAGTTCCATTCAAACTCTGTAGAAACAACTCATTCTAGGGTAACAAAAAGGTGGTCGGTCAGGTGGTCGTACACTAATGAAAACATTATTTTGCATATTATATTCCACTTTTGCTACTGTATCTTCCAAAATCTTTGGTCAGTAAACATGCTTGGACTTTCTGAACCAAGACATGAATCATTTTTGTGTGAGGAAACCATAAAGAGAATTTATGTTCAGATTGTTGAGCCGGTAAAAAAAAAAAACAAAAAAAAAAGATGTGTGCACAATAAAGTTGAGTGATGGATGGGACAGATTGATTTCTAAATCCCACAACAAAAGTATTGACGGAGCAATAGTCAGAATGAGAGGGAGAAAAACATAGAGGCAGACACACAACGAGACTGGAAAAGAAAGACACCAAGGTCAGAGTATTGGCAAACTACTAAGGCCTTTTTATTCTGAGGGTGTAGTGAAGTCAGATACATTTATGTAGGACCGAGTGATATCACAATAATAAATATCGTCATATATTTTTTATCAGAATTAGGACAATCATATTATACCACATAAAGATAAAAACAAATTAATTATCAAATTAAAGATGAAACTGCAAAAAAACTGAGACTATAGGTGTATTTTTGTTTTCAGATTTCTTACTGCGTCTTTCCATGTTTAAGGTTGTTTTTGCCATTGTGGTTGTTTTCATCTCGATACATGAATTAAAGTATTTTCATCTTATTATGTCTTGTGTCGTTATTTATTTATTTTTTAAACATTATTTCCATTCTGATGTGTGTTGTATGACACTTCTTTTGTTTTCTTGAATCTTTTAATGATGTTTTCACTTTATTCCATAATTTATGTTACAATTTGTTCTTTACATCATCTTTGTCATGTTTTGTCTTTTACATTGCATTTCATCTTGTCCTTTAAGAATACTTTAAACCACAAATAACCATTTAGTTTCTTCTACTTTCACTCAGGACCAAAACTCACCCTTAGATCTTCATAGAAACAATGACTGGACATTTATCATAAGTTAATATGAACTGAACATTTTTTAGCCTCATCACCAAACTCTACATTTATATTACCGTCATTTGTCTCATGTTAATACTTACAGACCTAGATATTCAGTATTCATAGTGTTAACTACAGTGTTGTGCAAGTTACTTCCAAACTGTAATCCATTACAGCTTACTTAGTAATGCTATTTTAAAGTAAGTAAGTGTAAGAATTGTAATGTGTTACATGACTCTTGTATTACTTTTGAGTTACACACAGACTCTTGTCATAAATGGTGCTTGCGCTGTAAAATTTGTGCCCCAAAGTACATGTGGACGGATAGCTCAGTCACACTATAGTCTATGATGTTCGAATCCCAGCAGGAACACTTGCATTTTTTTTTCCCCCCAACAGTTACCTGTTCAAAAAGGGGGCGCAGCGCCAAGGATGATAAAGAATTGTAACCAGTCATAGAAAGTTAGCCTACCTTGTCACTGTTGATCACAGGGATCATGCTAACTAGCTTTTTGAAAGGAGGGTTATGGTTAGTAATGAGCATACGTCCATGTGACCAGCGTACTGTCTTCTGCCATTTTCACCTGTTGGCTGAACACCAACAGGAAATAGAACTTTCCTGCTATATTTTTGATTCTTTAAGGTCTCATGGTCTTGCTGATTTTTTTTCCCATTTCAGCAATTAAATTATGGGTGAAAAGTGTGTTTTAACACAGGTGTTACTGAACATGTATTGAATAAAATATTACTGAAAATTGATTAGGAATGCCTTACATTTGTAATGGACAGAGTACAAAGCCTGAACCCAAATGCAAGACCAGAACGCAGATGACCAGTTGAGAGTGTTTATTAAACACAATCACAAGAAAAAAAAAAAAAAAAAAAAAAAAAAAAAAAAACACAGCTCAGAATTGTTAACACATCTGAAGGCGTGTGATTCAGGACTCGATGTCCGGGCTGTGAGCGGGGACTGCGGGCGGTCAGCACGGCCGAGCCGGAGAAATCCCGACAGCAACCCAACTAGGGCAAAACAGAGGCTAGTCAAAAAACAGGCCAGGTCATACACAGGAGAGCAAATCAGGTGGCAACAGGACATGAGGAGAAGGCTTACTCACAGTCAAAGTCTAGGCGAGGGTCAAAACACAAAGGTAACACGTTGGAGGCTGAGGTAATCAGGGGAAAGGCAGAATCGGAAGTCGGATGAACGAACCAGGTCAGAACCAGACGAGCAGGCAAAACAGGAACAGGCAGAATCGGTGGTCGGAAGACAAAACGGGTCACAACGGGCAGACAGACTGACAGGATCCAAAAACGCTGGTAAGTGAGCACATGAGTGTAGCAAACAAACTGGCAAGGAAACAGGGGAAGACACAGGGTTTAAATACACAAGAGGGCGGGAAGACAATTAGACACAGGTGGAACACATCAGGGTGGAGTCAGGTAATCAGGAGCAGGTGAAAAAACAATCAAGGAAGGGAAGTACGACACAGACAAGACACATGAGGGAAACTTAACAAAATAAAACAGGAAATGACAGACAAAATCCAGACACAGTCTGGGAGCCGACATGACAACATTACTGCATTACAGCAAAAAGTAATCTGTTACTGTAATACATTACTTTTGTAATGCGTTACTCTCAACACTGGTCAACTAACAGTTTGGTTTTTACATGATTGGGGCAGCTGGAGATGGCTGGAGAGTTGGCTTGTGACTGAAGGGTTGCCGGTTCAATTCCCTGGATTGGCGGAGAGTTGTTGGCTGATGTACCCTCAACAAATTTCGGTGTGTGGTGCATGTATACATGTGTGAAAAAATCATGTATTGAAGATGTATATATGAAGATTTAAGTATTAAAACAAACAAAGCACCAAATAGGTTAGTGCAACTGCGTTCTTATTTAAACAAAAAAAAAATAGAAGTTGCATTTTGACCAGAAAAGTTTGAAATTGTTAAGTTTAGTGAATTAAACCTCAGGCAAAATGCAGTAAAATATGTATTCTAGTCACATAAAGAGAATAGTATGACCATCAGTGGAGGCATGTAAAGGTAACAAAGATGAAGAAAGAAGGAACAAAAGACAGAGAGGAAGAGAACAGAGGAAAAGAGATGTCTGGAAGCAGCAAAGCTGGCCAGAACTGGACTGTCAGCTCCTGTCGCAGAGAAAAAGAAAAGAAAAGAAAAGAAATGGACTGGGGTTCTGGCTGCACCTCTAAGGGATGAGGAGAGGAAAGAGGAGGAAGAGCATGGTAAATTGTAGAAAAGGAATAGAGAGAGGGGAGGAAAGGACAGGGAGAGGATGACAGAAGGAAAGCTACAGCTAGTTATAGAGAGAAGGAAAATAAAAGTGGAAGAGACATGGTGTCAGGAACTGGTGAATGAGGCTAGAAGACCGAGAAGGGGATATGTGACAGAGAGGAAAAGCAGAAAAAGAATATTCCATATCTGAGAAGAGGAGTGTAGGTGTGAAAAAAGTAAAGCAGGGAAGAAAAAAAAAACAAGAGAATTGGGGAGAAAAGGGATAACAGGGGAGGTGTTATGAGCCAGATAGGGAAATAAAACGTACAGTATCACAGAAAGCTAAAGAAACTGACAAGAATAGTATAAGAAGATGAAGGTGTGAGCAGTAAAAGAGAGAGGGGTGATAGGAACGGCTTCAGAATGTAAAATAAAGGAAGTGGAGTAAAAAAAATAAAAAAAAGCGATATCAGAAATAGAAAAGTGAGAGGCAGAAAAAAGTGGATGAGGATAAAGAAAAAGAGAGGTCATAGAAGAGAGGATGTTGTAAAGAAAGAGGCCACGGAAAAGTGAGCGGGATCATAAAAAAAAAGACTAAAATAAATTAAAAAATATGGGGACTTTGAAGACATAGAAGAAACAGCATGGTGGAGAAAACAGGCACTTAGGAGAGTAAGGGGAACAGAAGTAAAAAAAAAAAAAGGCAGAGACCGTGGGTAGAACTAATGTTGGAAAAAGTCAGTGAGAGCAAGGATGAGAAGAAGCAAAAAAAAGGGGGGATAGAGATTAATTGAACGGATGAAAGAGGAGAGGGTAAACAGGAAGGATGGAGCCTTTAGAAGAGACAGATAAAGACCTCAGAGAACAGATGAGGGGGAAAAGGGGAGACGGAGATGAAAACGAGAGCCAAGAAAAGAAAGAAAGAGAGATGGAGACGCATCAAGACGGGGAGGGAGCTGTGAGCTGCACTGAGAAATAATGAATCATGAATAGATTTAACAGTATCTGCTCTTACCCCCCTCTCCCCTTCCTCCTCCTCCTCCTCTTCCTCCCACCTCCAGCTTCCTCCTCACATCCTGTGGAGATCACTGCTATCGCCTCTTCCCCCTCTCTTCTCCCTCCGTCTGCGTCTCTTTCTCTCTCTCACTCTGTCATTATCAGCAGCGGGGCCATCTCATGTCTCGGCATTAATTGAGCTGTAACAGTCATCTCGTGCCTCCCCTACCCGATCCTTTAGACTCCCTTGTGCTTTTTTTTCCCCTTCATCATCTCTCCCTCTCTTTTACTCTTTTACTCACTATCTTGATCACCACTGCATCCCTTATTTCTTCTTCTTCTCTTCGTCTGTCTGCGTTTCTCTTTTAGACATGATTATATCTGAACTATATGACAACCGAAAAGATAGCATCGCTCTCCCTCTTCCTCCTCATCCCTGCCGTCTTCCTCAAAGCTGTATAGATACAGTGACATGCATGCACATGCACACGCCATCACATTATCTCACTTGGTTCCCTTCCATTATCATATCATATCATATATATACTAGCTGTATCCCCAGGAGGAAGGAGAGAGGCTATAAGGACTTTACACTGCTCTCTGTGGTTGTTCTATATTCATTGATATAACACTTCTGGGGCCTAGGCTGTTATTGCCTGTATCCCCCGCTATGTGCAGGCGCACAACATGTATATTCAGTGACTTTGTAATTCAGCTGTGGGGCTCACAGCGGTTGGCAGAGGGCAGCTCAGAGATATGATGATGGGCTCCATGTGCTGTTGTGAGGTGTGTGTGATGAATGGGATGAACCTGGGTTTTATATATAGACAGCTGATTCTGGCAGCAGGAAAAACAGAAGGAAGAAGAAGAACAGGGGCTTTGTTAGACTTCAGTCCAGCAAGGTGCAGCAGGAGACCTAAAAAAAAAAAAGATAAAATGAATAAAGGTTGTGGCCAGAGTGCAGCCAGGAAAAACATGAAAATGTGGTGAAAGCAGGAAGAGCGAATGAGAGATTTCTGTTCCTCCACATGCAGTTTTACTCCACAAGCCTCTGAAACAATACAGAGCCCAGCACTGTTCAGCTGGGAACCACCGGAGGACCAAACCGCTTTATAGTCCTGTCAATTTCACACGTTTTCAGAAGTTTATATTCAGTTTGTTTTTGACACCAAAAGGTATCCTCCATATCCTGTACAAAACTGATGTTTTTTCCCTATTCTGGCTCCATCCATGTTTACTTAAAGGCTTGTATCCACCACAGATGTGGCAAATAAAGAACACAACATTACTAAATACTCGCTGCAAATTCATACTGGCCATTCAAACATGCAACAGTTTCAACACATATTCAATAAAAGGTCTAAATAGATTGGAGACAGCTCATTCGTCAGAAATAATCATGTATTCAGCATCATGGGTCTTGTTTCCTATGCAGCCCCTGTTCCTCTGTTCCTCTGGGAAACATCTGTACCATGTTAATGTGGCACAAGCTCCTCCATGGCTCAGAACAGAAACAGACTTACAGAATGCACCAGAAATTGCCACAGTGTCTATATTTTTACTGGAATGTTGAAACATAATTCTGGATAGAAACATAAAGACAAATCCTCTTCTAACATGTGATGTGAATTAATGTTAGCTATATCATTTTTATCTTGTTGCATTGGCGTCTTCATATGTTTCAAACAGTGGCAGGGGGGTGGTGTCATAGTGGTTCACATTTCCACCTCAAGAAGGTTCCAGGTTGGACTCTCAGTTGGTCTGAAGCCTTTCCAGGTTGAGTTTAGCTGTTCTTTCAGTGCCGTGCAGGTTTCCTCTGGGTGCTCTAGTGTCCTCCAGCATTAAAAAACAAGTACATATACTGTACTTATACTCACCTCATAACCTCATAATTATAAGTGCACAGCTATATTTTTGGACACTTATTTATGCATATTTCTTTAGTTATAATGTTGATAATCTATTGTCTAGTACATATTGTACAAATTGCCCCTGACGACGGTGCTGATGAAGATCTGGAGTTAGTCTCTGAGCACCTTCAGTAGCAGTTAACTGCTCCATGGTGCTGTCTGCTAATGCTAATTACTGATGTTAATACTAGGTAGTGTGTGTGTGTGTGTGTGTGTGTGTGTATTAGGATAGGTAAAAGAGACTGCATGTGGATAATACAGCGAGTTAATCGTTAACTTTAACCTTTAATTTTTATATTGAAATATTGTGATTGGTCAGTGTTTTGCAGTCTGAAAATCAAAAATTCTAAATTGCAACCTGTTTGCTTTTTTAAATATATTAACTATGAACGTTTTTCTCCAGTTGTACATAGCATATAGTTTCAGCAAAGAAAGTTTTTGAGTTGTGTTTTGTGTTAAGTTTTTGAAAACAATTGAATAATTGTCAATAGAAAGCAAAAACATTTGGATTTTTTGGATCATATCACTTAACTTGGCTCTCAGGAAAATGAAGTGTGGCATATTTTACTCTGCTAAATGGCGACCTATTCAGAACAGCTCTGGAACCCATTTTGAGTTTTGGAGAGGCAGGTCTAGTTGTTTTACACTGCTGCTCCACACATTGTCCTTCAGTTCATTGTCTTTATCATTTTTCTGCCCTTATTCATACAAAAGAGGATGGATGTGTCATTTAGTGACATCCATTTCATACAGTTTGGATGGTCAGAAACTCAGAAAACTCAACTGTGTCCCGAAGAAAACAAAACAGCACGGCTGTGGCTCATTTGGTAGAGTGGTTTGTCCAGTGATCAAAGGGTTGGCAGTTTGAATCCTGTCGAAGTGTCCGTAGGCAAGACACTGAACCCTAAATTGCTCCCAGTAGGGCCATGGCAGCAGCCACCCCCTGGTGTGTGTGTGTGGATGGGTGAATGTGAGGCTTTGTGAAGCGCTTCAGGCAACATGAAGGGTTAGAAAAAGCACTATATAAGTGCAGTCCATTTACCATTTTTCAAGCATTCATGAAGTAAATATCAGATATATGGTTAGATAGATGTACTTTATTCCAAACTGGAAAATTACAGAATTGTATGATCAATTGCAAAAATGTGTGAATGACTGATGCAATAAAACCTTTTGTCTGTAAAGAGTAAAACTCCAGTACAAATCAGCAGAAACTCTAGAATTTGATATTACACACCATTGTCCTGCAAATTTCTCCTGTAAACTGAATTTAAAGACACGACCTGATGATGTATTTTATAGCTTCTTGACCTTAAAAAAATTGTATGTCACAGAATAGATGTTCTAAAGCCTAAAGCCAGGGTAAAGATGAGGTGAAGTCCAGTCCTCTCTGTATGCATGAAGGTCATGATGAAAAAAAACTTTAACTCACAATTTGCCTTGTATCTCATTTTTTTTATTACTGCTGATCAATTCAAATCTAAATTTAGTCAAAAATCTGAAATGCATTTGTCCATTTTTTAATTTTTAATATTCTTTACGATGTTTTTGTTACACAGTGGAATAAAATCAATATCCTGTTAGCATAACATTTAGAAGTACTGAATACAAATGCACTTCTTAAGTGAAATTTGTTCAAAATACTTACATTTGTCTACAAACACAAACATATCCCTGAAGTGCGATTTTAACGTGTAAGCTAGACGGTGCAGCTGCACAATGTCATACAGAGGGGAAGTCTGACGGTGTGGTAATGTGATAGCAGGGAAGTAGCGGTTGCTTTGCTCTGTGTTAGTATGCACAGGTATGATGCACGCTGGTTTACATGCTGACCTGGCAGACTAATATTACCTCGTAACAGGGGGGCATACGATATCTTTCTTGAGTCTCATAGTGAAATATGAATATTGACATGTGAGCTGTACTGTACGTCTTCAGAACTGCAGAGGTAAAAGAAAATAATGGTGTCCATTTTTTCTGGGACAGTGCCCATCAGTAGACCCCTGGGGCCGGCGGGGAAGCAACTGTGGCAGCGTTGGTATAAGTGCGTACGTAAGCGATTCTCAACCGCCGTGCTGGGATGTGACAGTGTATCAAAAAACTGGTCAAATGGCTGTCAGTGTTCATTTTTACAGCGCCTCCATCTACAGGGCACCTCTTCCTTATCACAAATGAACACCATGCCTCACTGTCCCTTTATTTTTACCTGTACTGGGAACAGCAGTGCGTGAAAAACACATGGCCCTGGTTAATGTTGCATCATACAGATATATTCCTATAACACAATCCTATCATTGCAAACAGGAAAATCCCCTCTTTGACACCAATTTGGATGATTCTGTGTTGTTAATTTGTTATGATCGTGCATCTACAGTGATTACCGGTTTTAGGTGTGTGTAAATGTCTCTTTGATTTATTTAGAAATCGATATCCCGAGGAGCCAAGCAGCGGGCTTGTCTGAGCGGAGTCTGTGTGCTCGGCTGATTGAAATACTGTGGACTCAAAGGTTAAAGACCTTTCAATCAAAATGAGCTTTTTACATAAGGTTACACTGTGACCTCTCACATCATTTGTGGTTTCCTGCAGAAATTGGGAAATTGTCCTGCAGAAAAAGATGTAAGAAATCTGCTCTGAACCTGTGTGTGTTGCATATTTTTGGGTATTTTAGAGGAGGATGCTAAGCAACAAGGCTGGTGGGAAGGGAAGGTCCTTATTTAGAGATTAGACAGCAGGGATAGGTGTTTCTGTGAATAGTTTCTGTGAGAACATTCTGTAACATGTATAAAGCTTACACAGTAATTTTTTGAATGCTTTTCTTGCCTTTTCGCTAAAAGTTTAGGGAATTATCATGATAGACATTTCCATAGTGATAAATTTAATAATTGGGATATATATTTCTTTTGTATTTAAGGTTTATTTAGTCTTGCATTATCAGACAAAACATTTACAAAGTTGGTGTAAATATCTGTTAGTGTTTTGATTTATTTTACATATGTGCATTTTAATGATGAGAGAAAAAAATGTTCTTATAACTGTAGCCACCCATGTAGTCAAATGACATTCTGTTAGTGATATATTTTGCTAAAAAAAAAAAAAGGCCCTGAGCTTCAGTTTTTTCTTTTTTGATAATAACCTTGAAATATCCTCAGAGCTTGTATGAACATCTACTTATTAGAGATCATAAGCTACAATATAATTCAGGAGTGTCAGATCAGTAAAATAATAACATAATAACCTATAAATAATGACAACTCCAAACTTTTCTCTGTTTTAGAGTGAAAAAAGTAAAATTCCATTATGAAAATGTTTACATCTACAAACTATCCTTTAAAAAAACATGAAAAACCTGGAATTTCTTAAGAAAAAGAAGTGCAATTTTAACAATTTCATGCCTCAGTTTATCATTTACACATGTATATTTAGAACTTACAGATCACAGTGGATCTACAAATACACAAAATATTTAAGAACAGACAGAATATTGTTAAAATGACACTTCTCTTAAGACATTTCAGGTTGGTCATATTTGTGCAGGTTATTCACATGTTTTGTGAAAGGATAGTTTGAAAATGTAAACATTTTCATGTACTTTAATGTTTTTACACTAATAGACTTGTCCTTATTTATAGGTTATATGATAGTATTTTAGTGGTCTGGTCCACTAGAGACTATATTGATCTGAATGTGGAACCTGAACTAAAATGAGTTTGATACCTTTGATTCTTAATATCTTCAGTATAAATTTTGCATTTCACAAATTCATCTCAAGGGCCAGATTGGACTCTCTGGTCAGTCGGTTTTGACCCATGGGCTTTGTATTTGACACCCCAGCTGTAAGACATTTATCATGATTATTACTGAATAATATAGTGAGTATGCATCCTTGTATCTTCCCAGGTATACGTATAAAGCGTGGAAAAATTAGGTAGTGTGGAGTGATGAGGAGACCAAATTATTCTTGCATCTCATCAGAAAAAACACAGTAACAGTGACACGATGCTCTACTTCTTCTACTCCCTTTATTCCAACTGTGTGTAGTGAATCCAGTAGCACCTCCATCTGATGACAATACAGAGCATATTTGAATTCACTCAAAACCAGTTTAAGGAAATGCACATCATTTACATAATGAACTAAAAAACTTCATCTCCAGTTTGCTTTATCTTTTATGTACACACATCTAATGTTAATAAAAATAATTGAGTTTTCCAAGTCTCTTAATCCTCTGGAGGGTAGTGGGCGGCACGAGCCTCCCTCAGCCGCCATTGGGCAGCTGGACATGTTTCCAGTTTATCATAGGGCTGATAAATACAGACGAACAACCACTCGCTAAAATATTCACACCTATGGTGAGTTACAGTGACCAGTTAAGCTATTAAGGGGAGTGTCTTTCGTTCATTCATTCATTCATTTTCTCTACTGCTTAGTCCTTGAAATGGATGCCAAAGCCTTTTCTAACAGGGGTCTGGGATACAAAACAGTAATGACAACTATCATAATATAGTTTTACATTGTGATAAATATCATATTGATTATTAATATTGATGTTTATATCTCAAATCAGCATGAACAGGACATCTTACAGCTGTAGATATGATGTGTCCAAATATTTATGTCCATATAGTTTATAAACATCAATATTTCTGTAAAGTTTAATGGTAGATTTTTCTTCTTAAGTCAGATGTGAAGAAAGTAGATGGTTAGTTGTGTTAAAAATGATTATTTACAGTCAGAGCATGAAAAATATTTTAGAAATTTAGAGGTAGAATATTTAAAATCATAATCATGAATAAAAAAAACAAAAAACAAAAACATCAATGTTGAGAGAAACAAAGTAAAAATTATCTCTGAGGCATTCTGGAAACAAAGATAACAATTTAAACCAAACTAACCAACGCAATGATATTTATCCCAATGTAAACCTATATCATGACATTTGTCATTATTGTTTTGTATCCCAGACCCCTGTTAGAAAAGAAACACCTGAATTCAACGTGTTCATATAGTGTATGAGTTAAGCAATTATGTTATGAGGCTAACGATATGTTACCAGTTTATTAAGGGCTGACACATACAGACGGACAGCCATTCACCTACAGCCAACTGAGACTGACCAATTCACCTTTTGAGATGCATGTATTTCATATATTTAACCCTTCATAGGGCACTCATAGGAATACTCTGAAATTCAACATTTCAGCTGTAGTGTGTTATTGGACAGAAGACTTTATTACTTTTATGAAATTTTTCAAAATGTTTTATTGTCATGTAGAAAATCAAGGTCAATGAAGTTACCATATTTGGTTCCTTACCTGTAAGTGGTATAAATAAATAAATAAAATACAAGAAGTAAATATAAAAAATACAGGAAAAACACATGTAAGGTGAAAGAAATAAATATTTTCAAACATTAGAACATCCCTTTTAGAACATTAGACCAACGTAAGTGCTGATCCAGACCCCTGTCCACATCCACATTGTCCCTTTGAACATCATTCCTTACATTAGTACCATTACTTCATGGTACCTAACAAAGCAGGTACACTCACTGTTCACGCAGAGGTGGACCTTACAGACCCTGTAGACCACATTGGACCTGAGATTCTTGCCTCACTGTCCTCACTAGAGCTGCACAATATATCATTTGTGCATCGTCACCGCAATGTACATGTTCACAATAGTCACATTGCAGGTCCTGCAATGTAGGAGGCAAATGAACTCGATGTGTTCTCATCTGATTTCAACTGTTCTTAATCAGTTTGCTGAAGCAGACCACGCCCCTGCAGATGGAGTGAGTCGCTGGTAACAACATTGAAAAATGAGCGACGAACAAGAGAAAATCACCGAAAACGAAGACTTGGTGCCAAAAAGAACAGCAACGTCAGATATCTAGTATTATTTCAGCTAAAGGAAGGATGATATTAAAGCACGTGTTCTGTGTCGACAGTATCTTGCACCTGTTGCCACAATGAGAGGTAACACAACTAATTACTTTGACCATTTATGTTGGCGCCCCACAGCTATTATATACTCCTGAGTATTTTTTCATATCACAATATATATCACAGAGTAAAAAAATCGCATTGTCAGTTTTTTTCCAATATCGTGCAGCCCTAGTCCTCACTGTAACTGTGACTGTCACTGTCTTGTAATGTATTTGGAAATGACCAAAAATAGTCACTTGCCCGATAAAGGTTTAAGAATATTCTGGCTAAGTTATCATTTCTCATAAAACTGGAGCATTGAAACCCCTCTGCTGTCCCAAGTCAAATTATTTAATATCTTCATTTGAGAGAGAGAAAGACCACACCAATATTGAAAGGTCCTCATCTGTGTCCTTGAGCGAGACAGTGAATTCCGTCTTTTTGCTTTCTCACTAAAATTGCAGCCGTTTAGCATGAAAAGTGCCAAATGTAGAGCAGAGTAATATAAAACACAAAAGATTACTCACTGGCTGCTTGTTAGTTGGTCCTGAACCAGCATCTGTCTCGTTTCCATGGTAGAAAGTCCTGACCTCCAGGACAGGAAGTCAGACTAGTCAGGATATTACTGAAGCTGTCAGCTTTTTTTTTTTTTTTTTTTTTAACAATGGCTCATTCATTCCTTATTCTTTTATATGAGTGAATGACAGAATGTTATTGTAGACAGGAGCACTGGGCTGGGACACTATAGACAGGATATTATATGTGTCTATATGGTCTTTGCATACTCTATCAGAATGCCAGATAGAGGGACTGTGTGGTTCGCAGAGCAGGCAGGATATTATAGGAGCCGTGTTTGATAGTCAGGATGCTCAGCAGCCAGACTGTTTCCCCTGTGGACTCCTGAGGACAGATGAAGCAGCTGGCTGTCCTTCCTTCCTGCTCCCTCCTTTCATTTCACCACCATACATACGAGACTGAGGCTGTTGGAGAGTGTGTATGTGTGCGTTTTAGTGCCACAGAGACACTGAATAGTCCAGTCCTGCTTTTGTATCCTCTTTGGTATATTGCAAACAGATTTGGCATTATTGGCATTTTTGGCAGTCATGCTGTACCAATGAATAACATCTCTAAAAAGCTAGTATAAAAACAGAGAGAGGGGGAAAAAAACTGAGTAAACGAACAGAAACTGGAGAAGATTAAGCGACTACATGCAGGAGAGAAAGATCACATGAGAGAGTGTTTATCTGTTTGTAGTAAAATGTGTGTGCATGTGCTTATCCTCCTGACTAATTAGCCTGAGCCCATCTAGTCCTTTTTATGCATGTATTTGTGCACATGTGTGTGTTTGCATGCATTGGTATATTTGGCTGAAGTTGTGACCTGAATCTTCATCTCATTTGGGAGAGAGAGAGGGAATGAGAATGAGGAAAAAAAGAGAGAGGAAGAGATGCCTTCATTTTCAACTCACCGCTTTGGTTCATAATAGGATTGGACTTCTCTCTCTCTCTCTCTCTCGCTCTCTGTCTGTCTGTCTCTCTCTCTCTTTCTTTCCCCTCTTTTTTTTCTTACTCGATCTCACTCCTTTCCATCCCCTTCAGCTGGGTCTTTTTCTCTCTGTCATTCCCATCACCCAGTCAGTCGATAATCCCACGGCTGTAGCTTGAATTTATTTTAACTGGTTTTATTTGGAAAAAAAAAAAAAAAAAAAAAAAAGAAGGGAAAGGGGAGGTTAGGGGGTGGATTTGGATGAGCCTGTCTATGTGGGTCAACCACAACAGGCTTTCAGAGAGGTCAAATGACTTTGTATATTGTGCGTACGTGTGTTTATGGTATGTGTATGCACTCTCTGTGATCACTGGTGTGTGCAGTCCCTCTTTGCACATGTTGTAGCATCTGTGCAGTGTGTGTGTGTGTGTGTGTGTGTGTGTATTGTGTGTGTGTGCAGCTTTGATGTTCCTCCCTCTCTTTTCCGTCTGTCTGGCCCCATACAGTATGGTGTGTGTACGTCTGTGCATACATGTGTAACAGAGCTCATTTGTGAATAATGAGGCATAGAGTGAGTGTGATATAACCGTTTAGGAATGATAGAAAATAAGTTCAGGGAAGGAAAGCAAATACCAGAAGTGAAAAAAAAAAAAAAAATAGCGAGAAAGATGAGATGTGAGACAGAGATGAGTGATTAAATCCCAGGGAGATAGCCTTTTAGTGTAAATGGCTTTGTCACTCTGACAGTAGAGATCAGAGAAGCTACACAGACAGTATTGGCTTATCTTTGTTTGTGTGTGTGTTTGTGATAACGCCTGCATGTGTTGCGCTCTGTGACCAGTGTCTGAATTAGAAGAAAAAAAGGGTCCGAATGAGCAGCTACACTTGTAACTCGCAGCTATATTGTGGTCCTACGGGTATTTCTGTATCAGATAAATATAAACTCAGAGGGGTAAGAAATGATTATAGTGTAATTAGAGATGGAACAATATGAACATTTCATATCACGGTTATTGTGACCAAAATTATCACAGTTATCATTAGTATCGCAGTCATGTTGAAGTGCGCTCAAAATGTCCAAAAAGCACTTGTACACCCACTGAAATAATTTAACCATGTTGTATTTTGGAAAAAAAACAAAACAAAACAAATAAAATAACACACACAATGTACTTTCTGTTAGCAGAAACATTAAAATATTAACATGTAAACATCAAACATACAAATGTGCATTAAAGATGGCACCTTATGGCCATAAGACATATCTGCACTGGGGGTGAGAATTGATAGGATTTTATCAATATCAATGCCATTTGTCAATTCAGCTTACCAAGCCAATTCTTTATCAATTCGGCTATCGATTCCTGAGTGGTTTCTTGACTGGGGAAAAAAGTATTTGGACAACTCTTAGCGGTGGATCACTCGGCTCGTGTGTCGATAAAGAACGCAGCTAGCTGCAAGAACTAATGTGAACTGCAGGACACATTGATCATAGTGGAGCTTGTTTGACCATTTTCCATATCAAATCATTCACAATGTCATAATGAGAGAGAGAGAGAGAGATGTATGGGACGGGAATGATCAGACCCGATCCGTGCGCTTGGACCTGGTCCGAGCTCAGACCTCGCCCCCTATTCCCAGATCTCTGGAGCGCTGTCCGTGCAGGTGCCTTCAGCCATGTTTTTGCAGGCTAAACATTGTAAACTGCGCACCATGAGTTTTCAAAGTGTGGTGATCAAGCATGGTTTAAATGATAATTAGAATTTAAATGGTAATACTAACCATTGGGAATTTTACTGCGGTTTATCATTATACCGGTAATTGTTACATCCCTAAGTGTAATACAGTAAATCTGATGTAAAATCGCATGTATGTTAACATAGTTAAAGGGTACACGTTGTGTGTCCAGTTCATGTGCAGGATTTCTGTCATTACACTGCAGAGCAATGACAATCAGAAGAGTGGGAACTGAAAGCAGTGGTATAATTTTTTCAACACTAAAGTCATGTTGAAATCCAGTGACCGTACTGCAGTGACTGATTATCATAGAAAATCCCACCTGCAATGAACAGAGGACATGTTGGAACATCAAAACCTGAATTCAGCAAATGTTGTGATCCATCCAGCAAATTTAGGCTTGAAAAAATTAGCTGGTCTTAATTACAGAAATGGAATGGAATGTTCATAATTATGATTATATGAAGATGTGAATCATTGTGTTTATGTTGTTTAGAATGAGTTTAAGGGAATAATCGACACAGGGAGTGCATCATCTCTTTCTAAAGGGAACACGCACATCTATGAGAAAAATCTAAGTTTCTCTTATCTTATTCTATATGCACTCATTTGTTAACTCATTACTGTGATGTACAGTATAATAAATGCTTCTATTAAAAATATTTGACTTGTTTTTTAGACATTAGCCCTTACATCATTATACGATCAAGAACTGAAACAGTGTCACTGTAACGGTGTTACTGTAAATCTGTGTCAATAAGTCCAAAAGTTTTCAAAATATTTTCCTGAATTTTGACATCAGTGTATTTTAATATGTTATTTAACACATCAAAGGCAAATTTAAGTGAATTTCCTTTGGGAACCACATGTTAAGCACTTTGGTGTAAACCTTGTCAAAATCAGTGACATTTTGATGATTAATTTTCAAATATTTTTGATCAAAATGTTATTTTATGCAATTATCATCCTTACAGTGTTTAAGTACTTACAAATACCTACTGAAATATGTAACACACATTGAAATAGGTCATATGTGTACAAAATTAGAGCCCACTGAACATGAAACATGTAACTGTGTCACTATTTGACCTGACCCTACGGTAAATGAATAGGCATCTTATTTTTTTCTGTTTCATAGTAGATTGGATCCATCATTAAGATGCACACAACTATGTCTGAGTGTGGACCAGAGTGAATATCTCCTAAGCTACAACAAACAAAACAAACACCACTGTAGGTGAACCCCTGCAATCCACTCGTTCACCATTAGATGTCACTAAATATTACACATGCTGAACTTTGACTTGAATGTGTCAGCATTCACCTGTAGCAGCACACAAGACCACATTAGACGCTATGTGTGTGAACCCTACTGACAAATAAACATTCTTAATTCCTAAAACTTTGTTCACCACGGATCATCAGTGTTCCTCCAGTATTTATCATGCAGTGTGTGTATATATGTGTATGTGTCTCATCTTTCACATGCGTTTTGTATGGATTCATACATATTGCACAGCTTTGCAACCGTGGTTACTGTGTGTCTGATAGCATTGTGAACAACATGAGTCTGAAGCCGTATGCAGTCTGTCAATGCAAGCTGGTGAGCTGGCACTCTGTGAATATGACTAATAGCTTAGTGTATAATATAGCCAGAGAAACAGAGAGAGAGAGAGAGAGAGAGAGAGATCAGGTTGGTTGTAAAGCTACAACTGTGAGCTGCTGATTTTGTGTCACCATCACATACCATTGAAAGGTTCTGTGTGCTTGTGAATAAACAGTATGTTTATTTTTTTATTATATCAGTGCATCTGCATGTGTGTGTTGCAGATGCGTCTACAGTATGTGAACCATGCATCTACATCCACAGTGTGATGATGTAATATGGAGTGTGTGTCGGTATAATGGGAGTGTGCTGTCTGTCTGTATTTTCCATTCTAAATGTTTCTGCTGCCTATCCTGTATTGTCTCTGCATTAAAGGTTGAATCTGTGTCTTAATGTGTGTGTATGTGTCTGAGGAAGCGTACGTTTGTGTGTGTGTGCATGTGTGTGTACTTGTTGGTCTCATGCTGGGAGGCTCTGCTTGCTCTGCACACAGCTCTTTGTATGTGTGTTCTCCTCTGCTCTGTTTGGATTGGTTTTCTGTGTGCCCTTGTTGCTTTTCTGTGTGTGTGTGTGTGTGTGTGTGTGCATGGCATAGTTAGTGTGCATGATTTTAAAAGTGCGTACACGACTGTTTGCAGCAGCTGTCGTGTGTGTGCATCTTTGTGCATGTGCACAATTGTAAGGGTGTGTGTGTGTGTGTGTGTGTGTGTGTGTGTGTGTATGTGTGTGTCCCTTTGAGTGGGTCTGTGTGTGTATGTGTGTGCGTTTTCGATGCTTGTGTGCTTTGCTGCTCCCCTTTCCTCTCTCTCTCTCTCTGTTTCCCTTCCTCTCCTTCCAGAATAGAGGGGCCATCAATCAGAGGCAAGGGGGAAAGAGGAAGGGAGGAGGAGGGGTGGGGAGGAGGAGGAGGAGGAGGAGGAGGAGGAGAGGTGTTGGCTCAGCGCCAGGGAAGAGGAGCTGGCACACTGCCCAGAGGAGTGAGGGAGAGAGTGGAGAGAGGAAAAAACAAGACCAAGCAAGAAAGAAAAGAGAGGGGAGGGATGGCAGTGGGAGGGTGGGAGATTCTGAGGGAGAGAAGCAGGGCAAAAGAGAGAGATAGATACGGAAAGAGAAATGAGAGAGAATGAGAAGGAGGGCAGAGAGAGAGAGAGAGAGAGAGAGCGAGAGCGAGAGCAAAAGAGCAAGGCCAAGTGCACTGAGGAAAAACAGAGGACACACACATACAGAGAGAGAGAGAAAGAGAGAGAGAGACATGGTGTGGAAGTGGAAAAATGAGCCAGTGGAATAGAGAGGAGCAGGAGGCTGATTGCTTGGAGAAAAAGAGGAAAGAGGGGACAGTGGGGGGGCTTGAAAGAGAGGAAGCAAAGAAGGGCTGTTTTCAACGGGGGGAATAAAAGAAAGAAAAGCCTTGCGTATCTAACCCCAATCAGCAGGTGATTAGTACGTCACAGGATCCAAATATTTACCTTCAACTGTTCACAGAGGGGAGAGCAGCCCAATTAGAAGGCAGGGGACGGAGATCTGTGCCTGGGTTTGTGTGGAACGTGTACACATCCTCTGAGTCTGCACAGTCGATGTGTTATCCTGTAAATATGCATGTATGCCATGGTAGGATGGACTCAGATACAGTATGTGTGCATATAAGACGCCACATCCAGAGACTTTCACAGCAAGCAGCAGGACTTTATTTACATACTTAACTTACAGAGGATTTTAATACTTAATAATAGGGATACAAAATGATCAATTAATCCATTAATCATTAGTTGGTCGACCTTATCAATTGATAAACAATTAAATAATAAGTGGCAATTTTCCTGAGAACCTGAATTTCTCTTTCGATAGGGTCTAGAATAAAAGTTAAATTTTGTTTATGTACTTCATGAAAAAAGCATGTCATATTCCTTAATGATTGATTTATTGTACCATTAGAGATACAGTACAGGCAATGACATTTATGGAGTAAAACTAAATAAATTCTGCAGAGAAATTAAATAAAACTAGAAAAGCGCTCGGAGAGTGCAGACCTCGGCCAAGGCAGCCCCCCCCCCCCACACACACACCAAAATTTAATCATTTGTTCCTTGTGCCAGTATCAACATTTCCTGACATTTTCATCCAAATCTGTCCATAACTTTTTGAGTTGTCTTGCTAACAAACAAACAAACAAACAAACAAACATACCCCAATGAAAACATAACCTCCTTGGTGGAGGTTATGAATGAGGTAATATCAGGTAATAAATGGATCTGAAGAGGGGCAGTTTAGAAGAAATGGCCATTTCTGATTTTGCATCACTATCTGACAGGATGGAGTGAGATTTCAGCGGAGGTGCCACCCCCAGCTATCCCAGGAGCAGCGTCGCAGCAGTGAAGCCTAGTTTGGGCAGTGGCACCCCCAACTGTTGACACCACAAATCCCGCCGTGGAAAAGGGCAATTAACCGACAATTAATAATTTAATCGAGCAAATTCTTTTCAACAATTAATTGATAGTCAATTAATTGTTTACATCCCTACTTAATAAGTTTGAATACAGTCTCGCAAAAAAGTCTAAGCAAACATGTAAAACGCTTCCGTCGGATACTTACTACAAGTTCTTTAACTCTAACTGATGCAGTAGGTTCTCATTTCTGAAACATCCATCAGTCTGATAGAAGCATAAAGATTGGACTGTGTTTAATGAATAAAGGTCATGTGGTCTGATGTGGTCCAGACTGACCCTGCTCTAGAGTGATCTGTGTATCAGAATGAGAAGAGAAGCAGATGATGATGATCAATATTTCCTGAAATTTTCATCCAAATCCACCCATAACTTTTTGAGTTATCTTGTACATGGACAGATGGACAGACAGACAAACAAACCAACGCCGGCAAAAACCTAACCTCCTTGGCGGAGGTAATAACCACTGAATGTTCCAGCGATGTTGTAAACTCCCTGTAGGCAGACTCCACATAATGAGACACCAAACAAGCTTTCATTGTGGATCACAAACAGTACAAGCGGCCAATCCTAAGCACCAAGGTCAGAACATGACTACTTTTCTGTCACCACCTACTCATTGTAAACAACATTTTCCTCTGTCAAGGTAAAACCGACAAGGCCTCACCTTTTTTATATTAACACCACAAGTTTCTTGCTGTGGCATGAAACTGACTTTTAAGTTGGCTGTTTCCTTTGAGGTTTGTGCAGTTGGAGGTTAAGTGCTTTGCTAATGCCTTACTCTTTGTGTGTGTCAGCCAATGTTTATCAGCCAAAAATGGGCGTCGAGCAGAGGAGTAGAATGAGATCTAAAAGAGATGTAAGAGTGAGGAGTGGAGTATCACACATATTAGACCCCCACCCATAAAGCTGGCTCACTCAGCCGTAGTAGGACTCAGAGGGTGGCACAGCTGGCAGTGGCCGAGCACACTGGGCACCAGATCCCTCCTCTGGTGCCAATCTCAGCCCGTGTTGGTCACATTCAAATTCACTGAGCTTCATTGGCCGGAGCAGCATGGTCACCGTTGGCTGCTGTCACGCTGGGAAACCAAATGCAACGCTGATCTTCTTCACAGGGAAGCGCTCTCTCCTCCTGTCGCTCTGTGTCACCTGGGAAACTAAAGAAGAGTGTACAGAGAGGAAAAACAAAGTCTTTTTAACCCACGATCACAACGACATCAGCGCCTGTCTGTGGGGGTGGAGTTGGACTCTCTGACGGTGGTGTTGGACAGGTGGATATTGGCCAAAATCAAGACAATATTGGACAATTCCACTCAGCCACTCAGGATCACGTTCAGACTGATTCCACCCAAACGCACCACTGAACCACACAGGAAATCATGCCCGGCTGTGGTCATCAGACTGTTTAACTCCACCTTATAACCACAGAATTATAATTACACACAACTATAGTTTTGTACACTTATTATGTTTATGTCTTTAAAGATCATATTGATAATATATTGTCTAGTACATATTGTACACACTGGTATTTATTTATTTATTTATTTATTTATTTATTTATTTATTTTTTCCTTTTGTATTGATAATATCTTCCTGTTACTTTTTATTATACTTGAATTGAACTTTGAATTGAACTTTATTATACTTTATTATACTTGACTGTAATACCCAATAATTTCTCCCTTGGATTGTTAAAAGTATTCTGATTCTGATTAATTAGAAGGTCTTGTTTATGAGCCTCAGTAGATCACTTCTTACCTCTTACAAGTCTGGTAACGTTACTCTACACAGGATTCCTTGTCATTCTAAGCATTTGACAGAAAAGAGCTGGGGGCCATCTTGTACTCCAACCCCCTCCCTCTGATTCACAGGTGTGTGTTTATCAGAACTAGCTATTTAGCTGTTTTTACTAGTATTGTTAGTTTGTTCAATCAATAAAAATTAGAGCTTGGAAAATGTATGTGAATAAGTGCAATGGAAACAGATTTAGCCCCATGTGTGGACCAATCAGGAGTAGGTTCCCTGAATTACTACAGGAAACAGACTATAAATTGCATATTAATCTGTGTATACACTGACTGTCCCAGACCAAACATGGCAATATGTAATAATACTGTATCCTTGGTGGTCGTAAGCCGCTCAGTGAAAGAGGATCACAGAACGCCTTTGTCCTGTGTCACCTTTGGTCCTAAGACCACATCAGTGTCATAAATTTTGTTCATCTCACATTGTGAAGCTGTTGTGACCCACATCTACTTGACAACCAATAAGAAATGCAATCAATGCAACCTATGAGTTCATATAGCTAAAGAATCCTAAAAACCTCAACTGTGTTTGCAAAACTCTTATCTGAAGTCGGCTCTTCTCCCTTGACCTTGGAGCTTTGCCTGTTCACTTTTGTTCCTGTGGCTGATGCTTTACAACAGGACTGTCAAATACATTTTAGTTCAGGGGCCACGTTCAGCCCAATTTGCTCTCAAGTGGGCCAGACCAGTAAAATAAAAGCACATTAACCTTTGAATAATAATCAAACTTTTTATATTTTGGTTTGAAAAAAGCTCAATTGCATTATGAAAAGATGAATAACCTGAACAACCATATACAACCTGAAATTTCTCAAGATAAATAAGCGCAATTTACAAATACAACAATATGACTCAAACATTTTCTTTGTTTTCATGCTTAAACTAGAAGCACTCGGAGAGCGCAGACCTCCGCCAAGGCTGATCAGTGGCCCCCCCCCGTGGGCCCCCCCACCCCCGATCACCACCAAAATTTAATCATTTCTTCCTTATCCCATTTCCAACAAACCCTGAAAATTTCATCAAAATCTGTTCATAACTTTTTGAGTTATGTTGCACACTAACGGACAGACAAACAAACAGACAAACAAACAGACAAACAAACCCTGGCAAAAACATAACCTCCTTGGCGGAGGTAAAAAAAATAAAAGTGTAATTTCAACAATATTATCCCTCAGTTTGTTATTTACACATTTTCATTACAACTTACAGATCACAGTGGATCTACAAATGCACAAAATTTTTAGTAACAGACAGAATATTGATAAATTACATTGATTTTTCTTAGGAAATTTCAGGTTGTTTATGGTTTTAGATTATTCACCTTTTTTTAAACAATTTCATCATGTAATTTTACAGTTTTACACTAAAACAAAAACATTTATGGGTCATTATGCTCTTATTTTACTGGTCCCATCCACTTTTTCATCATATTGAGCTGTAGGAGACCCCTTTGATTGTTAATATCTTCAGTGTAATTTTTGCATTTCGCAAATTCCTCCATGGGACAGATTGGACCCTTTGGGTGGGCCAATTTTGGCCTGCGGGCCATATGTTTGACTCTCCTGCTTTATAAGTATAGCAGCACAAGTAGATGATGTGATGATGATGTTTTGTTACATTTACCAGGGTTTTATTCTGAAATTCAGTAGAGATTATCATCACACAGTCAATATATGTGTCGTATATGTGTTATTGATCTGTGCCCAACAGTGTGACTGGTAATAAACCTAAACTAGTGCATTGGTTCTAGATGGGGTAGTTTTAATGCTGTTGTGTATTCGTGCACGCTGTACCGCATTTGTCCAGCAGTCGCCGCCAAAGTGTTCTGGCCATAGCAACGTGATTGTATTCCAAATTTACTAAAATCTCCCAAAATATTGGTCCTATCAACTTGCCGTTTTTGCTAGACTCTTCCTTGACCAAAAATACATAAGTATGCCGATCTGCAGCACTCAGCTCTGTCCGGATTTTGTGTGAATCCCCGGACATACACACAATCACACAGAGGCCACTTGGCTTTTATTTTTGGCTGTATGAGGCTTTAGAACTGCAACAAAAAGCTGCAGAAGCAAATGTTTGATATTTAGTTGGCCTCAGGTTTTGTCAGTACATCTCTGTTAGGTCCACATTCAGCAGCTCAAACAATATGTTATTGTAAGAAAGTCCCCTTTAATATTCACATAACAGTAATGGATGGAAACACGCATAAATTAGCATTATCTCTTGCTAATTTTCTGAAAATTCTTTCAAAATGTGTGACGCATAAGGGTGGAAACTTGACAACTATCTCACCATCATTATAGTTTTACTGTTTAAAAGCTTATTTTTTGAGTGAGCATTATTCTTCTTCTGCCTCATCGTCCCATCTGTCTCATCTATTTCAACTCAAGTTCCCCAAAATACCTCCTGAAAGCCTTCACCAAACAGACAGGAACGTGTTGCATGTGCACCGCGGGTTAACCATGTGGGTGGACACTGGTAGAAAGACTAATAATGAAAGTGCAGCAGGCAAGATTGAGATTTTCAGTTGAATATTGAGAATGGAGCCTCGTTTAGAACACAACTGCTGTCTCCGCATTGCATTCTGGTCCGGTGAACCTCCTGTTGGGTCTTGCAGTCTGATCTCCTATGATGGATTTGTTCTTGTCTGACAGTTACATGCAGGTGCACAGTCTTTGATCAGAGATGAATCAGCTGCTGTCGTACCAAACATGACCTTTAACTATGTATGTTTAAATTTACATGATGATAAATTGTTGGGGGTTTCCAAGTGCGACGTTCCCATCATGAACAGGAATAAGATGTTTCCCCGCCTAGGAAACGTCTCCCATTTTGGATGCTGATTCTCTCATATTGCAAGTAATGCTCTAGAGCAGGGATTTCAAACCTATTTCTTCCAGGGGCCACATTTAGCCCAATGTGATCTCAAGTGGGCCGGACCAGTAAAGTCATAAAATAATAATAGTTGCACTTCTTCCCACCCCTTTCTGGGCATGTAAATGAAACTATCGTGCTGTTCTTCTCTCTAAGATTGGCTTGATTGTAGATTATTGTATTATTATTTATTCTTTACTTGTTCACATATGTTACATTTCATTGTATGTTCGGAATAAATCACTAAATCAAACCAAATCATAACCTATAAATCATGACAACATTTTCTCTTTTTTAGTGCAATAAGAGACATTGCATTATGAAAATATTTACGTTTACAAACAATCATTTCAATAAAAACATGTGAATAACCTGAAAAAAATGACATTTTGTAAGAAAAATAAGTGCAATTAACAATATTATACCTCAACTTATCATTTGTACATGGGCATTACACACAATTTTACACAAACCCGATCTGCATTTTTTTGCTTCCGATCTGATCTCATATTTTTTAAGATTAGTTTTGCCAATACCGATCCGATACCAACTTTTTACTATGACATTTGGGGGGCGGCAGGGGTGGGGACTGATCTGCCTTGGCGGAGGTCTGCATGAGTGCTTTTCTAGTTTTACTTGAGATCACAGTTAGGCTGAATGTGGAACCTGAACTAAATTAAGTATGACACCTTTGATTCCTAATAACTTTAGTTTCATTTTTGCACTTTCCAAATTCATACTCTGGGACAAATTGGAACCTTGGCAGGCCGGTTTTGCCCCACAGGCCGTATGTTTGACAGGTCCGTCCAGGTATTATAGGGGGTGCGTTCCGTGCCGTATGTTAGTGATGCACGGATCAGCGGGTTGGGGTGGGGCATGTCAAAAGGATGTCAGTTTATTTGAGGGGCAGGTCAAATAATTCCACAAAAGCCCCGCGGGTTGAAAAAAACCTGACTCGCGCATCACTACCGGACCTTAAAGTGAAAGTCAAACTTACAGACGCTTTACTAATTCCTCTAAGCCTCCTACTGTTGTGCAGCTAATTTTCCTTTTCCCTACCTTCAGAAACTTTAATCAGAACCGGGCCTGGATCAGCCCAATTTCGTGACTAAATCCAATCCCTAGTAACAGGTATAATGTTGTTAAAAATTTGGAGTTTGTAACTAAAATAAGAACAATTTGCCCAGATCATTGTTCTTCTTGGTAGTTCTTCTAGGTTCAGCTGGACTAGTCTGGCTCTTTTGAAGCCAAACTAGTCCAGCTGAACCTAGAAGAACAACCAAGAAAAATGGAGTTGTCATTATTTATAGGTTATGCTATTATTTTACTAGATCACATTGGTGTGTATGTGGAACCTGAACTAAATGAGTTCCACGCCCTTGACTCTTAATATCTTCAGTGTCATTTTTACACTTCACAAATTCATCCCGTGGGCCGGATTGGACCCTTTGGTGGGCCATTTTTTGTCTCCGGGCCGCATGTTTGACAGTGTTTCTCCTCGCTATCACCCAGTGGTTTTTCATGTCTATTTACTTGCGTGTTTGTGGACACGCACCGCATGGTCCCAAACCCACACACATACTGAATGTGAGCTCAATCCCTCATTACAGTGTGCACACACCAGCTGTCTCCTCTGACCAGTGTGGCCTTTCATACATATCTGTGCCCATACTGTAGGCTTATTTGAAGGCGTGCATCATAAACAGTTATAGTCATATTCTATTAGACATGGGGCATTAATAACACAAACACCATTTCTGTCTATATTGTTATATTAAGTGCTGTTTATGATCTTATTGCTATTAAACCACAGTGATCCAGATTTTAAGTATAAGTAGCTGCAGTCAGCCTTTCCAACATTTTTATGAGATAAAAACATAATTTGAGCCTTGGCGTATTTGCCTTTTAATAGGCTTTTACTACAGTATGCTAAATTGCTGCTCATTTGCATAAAGTTGGACTCTTCTCAACTTTCTCTCTCTGCCAGGTTGCATAGATCTCTTCCCCAGCCTTGATTCACTTGGTTGCCTCTTGTCTCCAAGGGATGGTTTGAATTGTATCAATACTTTTTGCTTTGTCTCAAACAGACACTGCTGCTGTTGCTGCTAGTGTGTGTGTGTGTGTGTGTGTACATGTATGTGCAATTACTTTCCACATGTTGAAGAAATACTTTTGATGTCTCACTGTCTTTTTTTTGCCTGTTCTTACTGTAAAACCATCCAGATAGTCAAAAGAACTCGAACTACTGTAGTCCTGGAAAAGGTATAAATTTAATGTACGGGAACTTCAAGGCCAGGCAATAAAACCATAATGATACTCATCCTGATCTGACTTTATATTATATCGTACTGCAATATACAGTACTGTGCAGAAGTCATTGATGCAACCTTTAGTTTTGTTGTTTTTGCAGAGTTGAAATGAGCATTTATATTTACTTCCATTCTCTTTTCTTCAGTTACAACAAGGAAACACAAGAAATATGTGCACAGCCTGAAAAGATACACACAAACTGAACGAGGTGTGTTATAAAGGTTAAAGTCACTATTTAGTGTGGACCCTGTCCCCATGACAGGAAGCAGCACAATTACAAACATCCGATGTGTTGAATAAAACATCAGAGAATTAATGCACCTTACATCTGAAAATGTGGTGTCGAGCATTATTAAACAATACCTGTGATTATTTTATTTTTATCTTTTTTAGTCTTCACTTGCATCTTAGCAATTTGGTCAAAATTATAAAGTTTTAACGTTCAGTACCCAGTCCTACATATTGTTGCTGTTGGGTAAAAACCTCTGAGGTCCATTTTTGGTATTTTTTTTGTTGTTGTTGTCATAAAACGATTCTGTTGGTTAGTCTTCACGTTGGCCTGATGATTTTAGAAATATTCAACCAATGAAAAGTGTTGAAAATGGCTTGTGACTACATCTCTTGAAGGGATCATATTTTTCTAAAACCACCTTTATTAGTTTTTGGTACATTTATTCGTGTAGTTGGACCCTAGTAGTTCATAAAGTTTGAATTTGAACCCTCCAAGTGCTGCAAAACTATCTTTATATTAATTCCGGCAAAAATCAAGTGGATTTCTTCAATCCGTTTCAATTCCTTCTTAATTTTTTATATCTTATAACTAGTTACATCATGACGTTTGCATATATAAGCTCAAGACTTCCGACATTTCTCAGAGTACGACATAATTGTTTATCAGCAGCAGCGGTTGGAGCCCATACTGAGAATATGTCCAAACTTTGAGCTGATTACCTAAAATGTTCAGTTGTTGGTTGTATTAATGAACTCAAGTGGCTGAACAGGGCAGAGCGCACAGTCAACAACCTGAAGGGGGTGGGGCATGAAGTGGCTCATTTGCATTTAAAGGGCCAGGGCTCAAAACAACTTTTCTGGTGTCATTACTCAGAAATAGGGTTGAAGATGGACCTGTGGAGTTTAACTAATGAAGAATTCAGACCCAAGCATAGCATTTACAGTTTATGTAGACCACAGGGAAATGTTTTAAAATGCATAATTCCATTTAAAAAATAGCAAAATATCACTCCTTTAAAGCCATCCATTTATTTAGAACATACATCGTTTACTGAAAAAAAAACCCAAAAAAAAAAAACGTTTTGGACATAAAAGGTTTCTGCCTGACAGCGACAGTATAGTAGTGGTATTACATGTGCTCCTTGTGTTGTTCTTACATCTCAGGTTGTATCATTATGCAGCCACAAGGCACTGTGATCTTCTAAATGTTCACACTTTGTGGTTATCATGGTGTCATGGATCTGACAGATGACATGCAGAGACTATGTGTGTGTCCCTCAGGCTTTGACAGACTGTCCCCGTCCTGTCCCTGTCCTGCAGCTCACTCTTTGTTCTTTTTTTTGTTGTCTTCGCCGCCTCTAAACTCATACACTCCTGGTTTTCATTTCTCTTCCTGTTTATCTCTGTTTTGATGAATAGTCTGGAATAATTTTTGTTTTAAATACAAATGAAAAGCTTTTGTTCACTTCTGTTCCTCTCATCTCCATTTAGTCTCTGTTTCACGTAAAGCCTCCCTCTTCTTCTGCATCTCTCTGTGCCCATGCCAGTTGGCAGCACGTTTGCCCTCAGGTGTTTATTGACCAGCCCCCTCTTTTTTCCTTTTGTATCTGCCCATCCGTTCATCCCTCCATCCGTTCATCCCTTCATCCAGCGAGCCTTTGCCAGTCCCGTCCCTGGTGGCTCTGTGTTGGCAGGACTGTGGAAAGAGACTGTGCCTTGTTGTTTGTGACACCTGGCTCAGCTCAGACCGCCTCAGACCAGCTCCCTTCATTCATTGTATTGTAAAAGCCACTGGTCGTTCACCATCCAACGCGTCTCGCCTCTTGGCCACTGTTAAAGCTTTAGTTCTTCCTCTGAATTTTCTACAGTTTCAGTTTAGTTGATTCATCTGGTTTTGCTCTGAAGTGAATTAACCCATAAAGACCCAGTGCTACTTTTGTGGCAATTCCCAAATCATTTGGTCTCTACATTTAACCTTTCTGAAGTGATTTATCACCATTTATTGTAATATTTGCATTTCTGGGGGGGGGGGGGGGGTCTGGTATTTTCCTATATTTAATTTACTGATCATGTTGATGTTCATAAGAGCTCAGATTAAAGTTAAGGGTTATTGTATCAGAGACAGACAATACTGAGGAAAAAGTGACTTTTTCAGTCAAATCTGTCATTAACTGAACATAAAAAAACCAGGCTGAATCCCAATTCACCCCTTGGCTCTCCCCCTTACCCCTACCCCTTGGTTTTGCGCATACACGTGAAGGGGTAGTGTTGTCCCAATTCTCAATTAGATGGAGGGGAAGGGCTAAAGTGGAGGGCTATATAGCCCTCGAAACTGAGATTTTTCAGGATCACACTACGACCGGAGGGATAGGAGAAATTTCTCACAATTCTGTTCGAATCATTGGCAAGATGGAGGTAAACACAGCAAAAAAGTGCAGCAGTGTAATGAAAGAAACACACAAATGTACGTATTTTCTTTGTAAACAACTTAATCATTTGATCGACCATTTCAGTGTCTTATAGATCGCATTTCTGTGGTTTGTAGTTGATAGACGCAAAAAGATGCTCAAAGCCCATACAACAGAGATGGTTACAGCTGCTGATGGCATGGGGAATACTTCCAGAAACAAAGTTGTCAAATCTGTTAATAGTGGTATTGATGACTGCTGATGATGTAACAGGTCACAAAAGGTTGTCCCATTTCACAGAGGAATGTTTCAACCCCTAACCTGTGTAGTTCTGTTTCAAGTGGTAGTGCCAAGTACAAGGGCCAAGGAGTAGGGGTTAGGGGGAGGGCTAAGGGGTGAATTGGGATTGGGCCTAAGTGTCTCCATCCACTGTCATTGATCCAACTCCATGAGTTTTACTGGTGAATCAATGTTGTAGAAGATGACGGTGTTTCCACATTCACTACGGAGCCTCTGAACGTCCAAATGGGTCATATCTGATGACCATGAAACGATGAAAAACTGCATTTTACACCAATTACTTACATGTATTGATAGAATTGGTGGATCAACAGATTAAACATTTTAGATCAGTAGATGATTTTGGTCATTGGTGGATGTTTGGGTGTTTATGGGTTAATGTGTGGATATCCTGTCATTTTATGTGCCTGAGGGGAAAGGCGGTGAATTCAAAATACAAAAAAAAAAATTCTGTAAATTAACCCATAAAGACCCAGACATCTACTGGTGACCAAAAGCATTTACTGATTTAACATCTTTAATACCTGTTGATCCACTGATTCTATCAATACATGTAAATAATTGGTGTAAAATACAGTTTCTCATCTTTTTTATGGTCATCAGATATGACCCATTTGGATGTTCAGAGGCTCTGTAGTGAATGTAGAAACACCATCATCTTCTACAACATTGATTCACCAGTAAAACCCATGGAGTTGGATCAAACACAGTGGGTGGAGATGCTTGGTTTATGTTCAGTTATTGATATCTTTACTGAAAAAGTCACTTTTTCTCCAGTCTTCTCTGTTTTGATGTAATAACCTTTGAATTTACTCTGAGTTTTAATGTAAATGTAAATTAAATATAGGAAAATACATGATTTACACTGAAAACTACAAAATACAGAGGGCAATATTATAATAAATGATGATAAGTCACTTCAGTTATATAGAAAGAAAGAATAATTTGGGAACTGCCACAAAAGTAGCCCTAGGTCTTTATGGGTTAAGAACACTTTCTCATAGCTACTGCATTTGGTCTGGAGTTTCAGAGTTTCAGTTTCATCCAAACCAAATAAGATGTGTGAAGCCTCCCCTGGCCCGTGGCGCGGACAGAACTTGGGTTTGTTAAAGGTGTGAAAACATTCATAGATGGTTCAGATTTTCAGACAGATTACAGGAATTTACATAATGCTGTTGTTCACCAATAAGAAGAAAGAAGAAGAAAAAAAACAAACAAACAGAAAAAAAATGGCAGAGATTAAAAATGAGGTAACAATAATATGCTGATGTCAAACCCATGTCCATCTGTAGACCAATTGGGGTCGGAGAGCAGGATTCACTGAGTGTCGTAGTAGAGAAATGGATTGAGGACAATTCAGATCATCCTCCACCGCATTCTGTCCAAGCACAGACACAGATACAGTGGATGATTCACCACTTTACAAACGCAGGACTGAGGACATAAAAACCAGTAATACTCACTGCGTGGACTGTATAACACATTATTCAATAGACTGGAGGCTAGACTGAAGATAGACTGAATATTATGCAAAAATAGTCAGGCTATTTGCTTTATTGTTGTCTTTTATTTTTGGAATTAATAAAGAGAAGAGAAGAGAAGAGAAGAGAAGAGAAGAGAAGAGAAGAGAAGAGAAGAGAAGAGAAGAGAAGAGAAGAGAAGAGAAGAGAAGAGATATTTATTATCATGGTTACAGGAACAATGAAAATTATTAACTCTGTTTCTTATTTAGCAGCAAAAATCCTTAAAGTGCAAAAAGAGGGTATAAAAATATCACTTAAAATCACACTGAAAATATATGCTGAAAAGTACTGACAATATACCAAAAAAATTACAAAGAAACTAAAATATACAAAAAGCGGCCTCTGTGCTACAAATGGAAGAAATATATACAACATATAATGATACATACAGGCATACAGGATAAATACAAGTTAGCATCTGTAGGTGTATCTGTACGTCAGAACAGTGGTATATCATGCACATTTGTTTAGTGTGCTTCCAAAATTGCAGTCTGAATGCAAAACTAAACAAAGGATGTGTAATGAATCTTAGTGTAAAAATACGTGAGAGATTTGCACGATTTTCTGTCTCCTGTCAGACTTTATCTTCTAAGTTGGGGTGTTAAAACTAGCCCGCCACAGATTCCAATCCGTTCTGCGGGATGAATTTGCAAAGTGCAAAATTTATACTGAAGATTTTTAACAATCACGGGTGTCAAACTCATTTTCACCCAGTTTGATCTCAAGTGGGTCATACCAGTAAAATAATTACAAAATAACCAAGAAATAATGACAACTCGAAATTCCAAACCGCTATTTTTTTTTTTACAATATTCTGCCTGTTACTAAATGTTTTGCACCTTTGTAGGTCCACTGTCATCTATAATGTATGTGTATAAACGACAAGGTGAGGCATAATATTGTTAAAATTGCATGAATTTTTCTTCACAAATTTCAAATTGTTCAGGGTATTCATTATTTTTTTTTGCAAAAGGAATGTTTGTAAATTTAGACATTTTAACGTGTTCATGATTTAATTTTACTTTTCTTTTGGAATTGTCTGTATTTATAGGCTATTTTTCTCCTATTTTACGGGTCCGGCTCATGTGTGGTCATATTTGACTGTATGTGGCCCCTGAAATAAAATGAGTTTGACACCCCTGTTCTAAATGGCTCAATCCAAATGCAAATACTTGGTGGTCCTGTAAGTTACATGATGGCAAATCGTAACACACCGCCTCTCTGCATCTTACAGTTTCACAATTGGCTGTCGATGTGCTGGAACACGTTCATTGCACAGACATTTCTCAAGGTTGGCCAATCACGGATGTGATGTCAGTTGATAGATAAGAGAACCTTGGCTGATTCCCAGACGTGGAAATTGGAAAAGGAGGCTATCAAGGCCAGACTGTATGGAGTGTTCTGGAGTCCTCCGTCCTAGTGAATGCCTTGTTTTGTTTCCAGCGGTAATCTCATAGAACAAATGTGGACAAAGCAGGATAACGTTGAGTCCGAGTAGATTACAAAAAGAAATGAAATGTACACTGAAAATGTTGCAATAGGTCGATACGCCACATGCTGGTGCAGTTAGTTCACATGCAGACTCACACTGTACATGATTATTAACCTGTATTATATTGTGTCCAATGATTGAGAGATAATAGGTCCATGATAGATGATGGATTTTACTGTTTACTGCCCAGATACTAATCACACTGCTCACTTTGTGTCTGAGGATAGAGTGGTTCGGATAGAGAAAGAGTTGGACATTCAGGGGGGAAAAAGAGAAATAACTGAAAACAAAACGACGGTGGTAATGTGTGAAAACAACATAACAATGGTCAGGGGGGTGTGAGGTGTGGTGGGGTGGGGTAGACTGTGGAAAAAAGGCAGCTGAGGTAAAAGTGCAGAGGATAAATTAAGCCAGAGAGAAGCTGAATAATACAGAAAAATAGAAAGACAAGAGAAAATGAGACAAAGCAAAGGAAGGGAGTGAGATAGAGAGAGGAGGGAGGATGAGGAGGAAGAGGATGAATAGGGTAATAATGGCTCAGTGTGAGAGCTGTTGTAGAAAAAGAGAGAACGGCTGAGTGAAGAAGAGAACAAAATGAGGCTGAGGGCACTCAGACAGATAGAATTAGACACACCGCAGAGGTTCAGCGGCGTGTGTGTGTGCGTGCGTGTGCGCTTTATGTTTTGATGTGCTTGTGTGTGCAGCAGTTGTACGCTGTGGATGGTTACTTGGTTTTACGTGTCGTGTATGTGTGTGTATATGTGTGTGTGCATGCTATGATGTGAGTGAGAAACCTAAAAGAGAGACAGTATTTGCCATTTTCAGAGCAAAGAAAATCTTTTTTTTTTTAAATGGATTTTGCAAGTTTTAGGGAATTGACAAATGTAATGGCTGGGTAGTATTCTGTGACAGGTGAAGAGCTGGAGAGAGACATGCGCTGAAGTTTTCTCCTTTTATTTGTTCAGTAGGTGTTTGAGACAGAAATAGTGGAAGGCTGTAATGAGAGTAAAGCCACTTTTACACAGAGATCCCTGAAAAAAAGGTGAGATGGTGATCCCACCTTTTTCCACCATTGACTGATTTCCACAGCCAAGTCAAAGGAATAACAGAGGTGAGACAGGCTGGGATTTGATTTTAATTGTGTGTGTGTGTTTACACATTCGCAGACGTAAAAGAATGAAATAAATCAGATTAATCTGTAGGCTATACCTTCATGAAGACATAAGAGTATTGGGGAGAAATTCAGGTGAATTAATCTGATTTCTCATGATCAGATTACAGCCGTTATCTGATAAAACATATCAGATCATACTGTTTACATGATCACTTGAATAATCTGAATAAACTCCAGAAATCTGATAATGATCGGAGTATTGGTGTGCATGTGAACAGGCTCATTGTTCTTGTCAGTCTTAAAGGATTCTACTTAGTATATCTACAGTATAAACATGGTATTATCCTAATGTTGTGTATTATTGATTGTTTATTTAGAGCCCCATTAGCTGTCACTCAAGGGTCCACCTTAAAAGGTCCACCTTTACCTTTGTAGTTTTTGCAGGGTTGAAATGATCAAACAAGAAAATACAGGAAATATGTGAACAGCCTTAAAAACACACAAAAAACCAAATGGGTTGTAAAGGTGAGAGTCACTATTTATTGTGACCTCTGACCCCATGACAAGAAGCAGCACAAACAGTTAGAAACATCTGACGTGTTGAATGAAACCTGATATAAAACATCAGAAAATTAATGGAATGATTCTCATATTGTCTCAACAAAAGTTAAAGTGCAAAGGGAGGTCACACTAAACATGACCACTGGGGTTTATAAAAGCCCCCCACCCCACCCACCGAAACATTAGTTTTTCCTGCTGTGCATACTTCAAATATATCCAGATTGTATTTTAATACAGAGACTTAGAAATGTAAATGTGTGATCATTCTAGCTTTACTAAACCAACAAACCTAATGTTGGACTAAGATGTTTGCACAGTACTGTACATATGCAAACCAGAACATTCTCTCAAATGCATGTGTGAAATCTCAAATTAATACACACATAAGTATGAGATGTTATGTTCATTGAAATACGCACTTGGAATAATCTTATAAACATTATGGTCAGTGCACACGTATAGATCTTAATTGTAAAACAAATTGCCCTACATCCTATGAATGTGCAGAGTACCTCCTACTTTGCTTTTTAGAAATTAGAAATTAGCTTCATTATACTCCTATCCAGTGGCAAATATGGACAGTTTTACGTGACAAAGGGGTGGCAAGGGGTTTTTGAGGGTGGTGTAAATGGATTCAGTAAAAGATTCACAAAAATACTTTATTTTTTGTCATATCATGCCCTTTATCAAACGCTACCCAAGTTATTTTTTTTTAATGCAAACCCAGACCATTGTTCACATTGCCACTTTTTAAAAGTAAAAATAACAGCAAAATGAAAATATTCTAATACATATACAACTTCTGCTCTGTAAAAAATGGCAATAATTAAGATGTAGTGGAGCAGAAGAATAAAGCACATATGGTCAATTTAGTTTTCGCTTGAATGCTTTGAGAAGCCTTTAGACATGGTGGTGGTTTGTTTTTACAAATACAGTTTTAAGAGCATAAAACGTAGTATGATGATATTCTGGATCTGACAGCATATTCTGTTTGGATATACTGAAATAGGAATTTTAGTGTATTGAGCATTTTCCAACTCAGACGTGAGCTATGCCAAAATTATAGCAGTTTTATGAGTATTCTTTGGACATGTAGGCAGTGCGTTCAAAAATGTTGGTCTTATTTGTGAGTTTACAGCTCATGGTCCCTGTTCATGGTTAAATAAAAGTCCGTATTTCTGGTCAGAAAGAGAATAACACCAAGCTTTGACATTATGACCGAGGATATCAACAGGTTTTTGGATGAGAGTAAATATCGAAAAGCCAAGAAAGTGTAAGAGGGAATGAAAGATGGAGGCTGTGTTCACACATAGGCCTTTTCCATGAAGGTAGAACCGGTGTCGTTCTGGTTCATGAACTTAATTCTGAACTGTTCTGAACATTTGAACCTGATATAAATTGAATCACAGTGTTGGCTCCCAGCTGGAATCAAAAATAGCAGCTTTTTCCTTGACCTGAAGTGTGAAGATTTGCAGGTGTGGCATATTTCTACAGGTGAGAAAGAAAGAAGGGATGAACATTGAACAAGAGAAACCAATGGGAAAAGAATGTGTGATAATGGCGTCACGGTGATTTAGTGTCTACTGAATTCAAGGAAAAGCTAAAAAAGTTGTATAAAAACTAAAAAACAGCTGACTTCCTGTGAACACCAAAATAAATTGTAATGAAACTAAAGGAGAAGACACACCAACCCGACTGCTGACTGCTCACCAGAAAAGGTCCCGTCTCCCCGACGTGGTCAAAAAAATAGAACACACCAAATCGACTACCGATGTCAGCGTACGTTATCCAAAATACATAGAGGCATTCATTAACTAGAAATCAAAATAATGTCCACTCAAATTAGATACGTTTTTATTGTCACATATAAAGTGCATTAAAGGGTTAATCCAAGCTGAGCAAAATCATTACATGAACTCAGATTAGACTCTACTAATCTATGATGATTAGCATACTAACCTGTTCAATAATATAAAAAATACAGTGTCTAACAATCACATAAAACTTAGAAACATACTCATATTGCCGCTCAAAGGGCTTTAGATGAGAAATGACACAACACCATTCTCTTTCTGTGTAGAACTACTGCTCTTCCTTGGTTACCTATGAGCTAAAACTACTACCACAATAGAAACCAACACCCCCTAGAGGTCTGGAGGAACGCTAATACAAAAACAACTCCAATATAGGATAATTACTACAGTGATTAATATGTTTCATCTGCAACACGTTCTTTAACCCTCGAACTGATCCAGTGCATAGCTTCTCATTTCTGAAACATCCATCAGTTTGATAGAGAGAGTAAAGCTTGGACAATGACAGGATTCACTGCACTCATCAGACTTGTGAAAGAGTGGTTCAGAGCGCATGATTTCATCTCATCATTTTCACACACGGATTGGCCACCGAAAAGTAAAAGACTTTCCACAACGGTCTGACTCCAGGGCAGGGTGCTGATACAGTGGTTAGAGCTGTCACCTCACAGTAAGAGGGCTTCAGATCCACCATCCAATACATGCACCTTAATAAGTGGTGGTTAACTGGTCAGTCTAAATCCCATCATAAGTGTGAATGTCAGATTGAATGTTTGTCTGTATATGTAGTAGTAGTTTATCCACTGTTAGTACTTGTATTTGGAGTAGTAGTATCAACAGTTATGGACATTTGTTCTAGTTACTGGTAACAGCTGTTCCTTTTTTTAACAGTTGTAGTTCAGTTTGCTGTGCATCCATGTGACTCCCCCCATTTCTCCCCTTTACCAATATCTCTCTCTCTGTCTTTCTCTTCCTTTAACCCCCTTTCTTTAACTCCAGCTGGTCATGTCAGTGTCCATCCTCCATGCTCCAGGTTTCTGCTTGTTAAAGGAAGTTTTTCCTTCCATTGTTTCCATGTATTTGCTCCTGGAGGATTCTCCTGGTGTCTGTAAAATGGCTTAAAGGGCTCATATTTTGCTAAAGCCACTTTTATTAGTCTTTGGTACATTCATTTGTGTATTTGGGGACCCTAATAGTTCATAAATTTTGAATTTGAACCCTCCAGGTGCTGCAAAGCTATCTTTATATTCTTTCTGGCAAAAATTGAGTGGATTTCTACAACCTGTTTTAATTCCGTACTTAATTTGTTGCATCTATAACTAGTTACGTCACAACATTTGCACATATAAGGTCAAGACTTCTGATGAACATTTCTCAGAGTACGCCATAATTGTTTGTCAGCAGCAGCAGTTGTAGTCTATACTGAAAATATGTCCAAACTTTGAGCCGATTACCTAAAATGTTCGCTCAAAATGACCTTTCTGGTGTCATTACTCAGAAATAGGGTTGAAGATGGACCTGTGGAGTTGAATTAATGAAGAATTCAGACCCAAGCATAGCATTTACAGTTTATGTAGACCACAGGGAAATGTTTTAAAATGCATAATTGTTATGATGTGATGCTATATAAATACAATTTGATTGATTGATTGATTGATTGATTGTCTTTACCCATTGGTGGATGGAATGGGCTCTGGTGTCCTTTCCACCCTCAGTTCAGAAAATGAATGCATTTATTGTGACATTGTGTAAGCATTGCGGGTTGCATTGAGTATTCTTTTTCATTATCTAAATAAACAGATTATTATGAATTTTTCCCTTTTTGTATAAAAGAGCAAAAACCAGAGTATTTTGTGCCTGTAAACATAGTCGGTGACAGAACTCCTCCCTCATTAGATCAGTGTTTTAATGCATAATAAGGCTTAATGTGCTGTAAAGGTGTATCATATGCTCTGTTTTCCTTGTGTATATTAGTTTAGGTGACATATTTTTTATATTCCTTTCTCACTCCTTCTGTCTCTCTCCCTCTCTTCCCTTTCTTTCCATCACAGGCGGAGATTGTCAAGCGTCTCAGTGCCATCTGTGCTCAGATCATCCCATTCCTCTCTCAAGAGGTAAGTGTCACCAGTGCCAGACACACACACATAAATCAGCATGGAGCTGAGCTGCTCATAACCTCAGCCTATATCTTGCTGCAGACGGAATAGTAAATAAATCTGAATATAATAAAAGCAGCAAGAGAAAAAAGAAAAATAGAAATCGAGTGCACCTTATTATATAGACAAAAAATGTACAAAAACAAACACGTGTTAGAATTAATCGTACTATAAAGCAACAAGAAATGCTATTCAGAGTTTTTTTGAAGAGTTTTTCAGGCTGTGTCAAACTCCACCGTAAACATGAAAGTACACAGTATATGAATATATTAGATTAGTTCACATTATTTTTTGATTTTTAGCAGTTAGATACACCTAAATCTCCCTCAATGTTACATACTGAAAATTTTTATCACTATTTTACTAGATTAATAAAATAAGACAAGATATGACTTTATTTATCATACAACAAGCAATAAGTGAAAAATGAAATATAAAGAGAAAAATAATAAATCAGATTTTTATATGAATATTTAAATAAATTTACAATCAGAATCAGAATTGAAATTAAATATTATTTACATATTTACATTATGGTTGCACATGGTGTGTGTGTGTGTGTGTGGGTCCTGGGAACTAGATTAATGTAAATTCATCAATGGAATCAGTTCTTAATAATAGTATGTGAATATTATAAGTGAATGTCTATCCTTTTTGCTGTCTTGTGTGTTTTTTTCCACCACAGACAGAATAAGTAACTGTGTCAGTTACAGATAAACCCATAGGACATTTAACAATCTGTTGGCACACCATCGTTCTGATTCTGATCTATGGCTAATATTAGGTTTATCTACTGAACTGAATGACTTTTAGGGATAAGAATAGAACAAAAAACTAAACTTGGTCCCACTTCTGTTTTTTCACCACTAGTTTGATGTTCAGATCTAGAGTTACCCAGTTGTTAATAAAGTTAGTGTTGTTTTTCTGACATCATTATATATTTTTGGGAGAAGCAGAGACCACTTAATTTACTTTGGGCTTTTTCCTGTTCCATACCATTGTTATTATGTTTGTTATTATTATTATTATTATTATTATTATTATTATTATTATTATTATTATTATTATTATTATTATTATGTTGTAGAACCATCCATCTGTCAGTCCACCTCTGTTGTCAGTGGTTTAAATGCATATGTATTTAGTGTAGTTTTACCTGTAGTTCAGTATGAGAAATGAAATTCCTTTATTAGTTTAAGATGAGAGAAGTTGCTTTGAATGTATCAGTACATCAAATTAAACATTTAATATCCTGTGGGTTTCTATCTAGATATGCCCAGTAAAAAAAAATGATGTTGAACAAATTCCCACAGGTGTCAGATTCCAGATCATTGTAGAAACACCACTGAACTACTGAACCTTTCTGATTAGAAAAGTATGATATTCTATTCAGAATATCTGCATCACATTGTCTTCCATTTAAAACCATCCATCCCTAAATTGCTTTGTGCATCCTTATCACCAAACATCATTATCACCATTCTGACATGTGTGCCTGTCCTGTAATTTCTATTTAAAGCTACATTAGTACTTGCTTAAAGCAGTGTAAATAAGACAGACCAGCAGGGACACTGCAGCTGAATGTATTGCAGTGCATTGTGTGTGTTTGTGTCAGTTTGTGTGTGTAGGATGTACCTGGATGTGTGATGGCTGTGTGAGCACAGACTGGGGTACAAATCTGCAGACATCCTCCTTTTTGTCTGTGAATGCCAGCATGTGCTGATGAGTGCGCCCCCTGGAGACGGGAAGGTCACAACTCTGTCACTTTGATCAATATTGACACTGTGTGTGTGTGTGTGTGTGTGTGTGTGTGTGTGTGTGTGTGTGTGTGTGTAAATATATGTGTGTGCTGTAAAAAGCACACATGCATGTTTGCCTTTGTGTGACTGATTACATTGGGATCTTGTGTAAACAGGACAGATTCTAGTGTGGCTTTGAGTGTGTGTGCAGGCGTGTGAGTGTGCACACATACAGTATGAAAGTGTTGAAAACTGTGTGTACAGTATGGGTCTCTCTTTGTGTGACTTTTATATTAGTGTGTGTTATATGAATGCATGGTTAGCCAATCCTGACATTTATATTTGTAGAAGTACACCCTGTACTGTAGAAAGTGAGGCTATGTTGACTTTATCTTTAGGCCAGTATTTAAATATACTATTTACTCAAAAACAGGCTAAATTTACATGTAATAAATATTGCAGTCAATCAAATCCAACTATAAATTATTGATAAACTGTATAATATTGAGTGGACTTTAAAAATAGATTCAAGTTACTGATTTCAGTCATTTTTAAAATTATACATCATTGTTTTACATAATATGTCATAAGTTAATAAAGTTTAATGACACTTTGATCACTTTGTCTGATGCATTACATCTATTTATAATAAGGTATATATTTCATTGATGTAAAGCTTGTAAAGACTAAGACGTATTAATTAAGTGGAAGTGTGCAGGTGTGTGCAACAGCTATATATTCAATCATATTTATGCACCTGTAGATCAACATACAGCCAGAATATAGTGGAAATATGTCTTTTTCAGTAAAACAAAACAAAACAAAATGACAAAAATATATTAAAAGATTTAACTTTTTTTAAAAGAAATCAACATGCAACATTTTAACACTGTGTGTAACTTTAGCATTTACTTGTTTATTTATGTGGTGCAGAGCGTAGATGTTTTGTACTTAATGAATTTATGATGTTTGTATGTATTTGTTTTTAGCATCAGCAACAGGTGGTCCAGGCGGTGGAGAGGGCCAAGCAGGTCACGATGGCTGAACTTAATGCCATCATCGGGGTGAGTCACCTCCATTCTTCATGAAAATACAAACACACACACAAACACGCACACACACACACACACACACACACAGATCAACTACAGATTGATGTGACTAAACAGTAGTTGCTTTTCCATTGATCCTCACATTGTGTGAATATAACTTGCACATAATAATTTGCCTAATGGTAAAACAACAATTTTGCCAAAACTCGTTTTTCAATGAAAAGTTTTTGCGCTTGCAAGACGTGGTTTTCTGGGTGTAGTGAAATTGATATATCGCTCAAAGTGCAATGGAAAGAACTTTTTGCACAATTAGTCACATGAACAAAAAAAAATGGATGTAGATGGATGTTACAACAAGCGAGGAAGAAAAGTTTTAAAACAAACATGGTGCCGTATGAGTGGACACACGAGGAAACTGAATCATTTTTTAATTTAGTACGGGATAGAGGGGCAACGAGCATTCTAGATTCAAAACAACAGAGAAATACAGGCATTTTCCCAAACCTAGAGGGTGCTATGAGAGAAATATGAACATATTTGTAAATCAATGCGATATTTATGTTTGTTGTCATGTTTATGGAATGACTTCTCGTGACATGTCGTGATAATAAATAAACAAATCATTACATTTGCGATTTAATGGAAAAGCTGACATTGCACACTTCATTTAGTAAATATCGGTAAAGTTTTGCGCATATGTCCAATGGAAAAGCGACTAGTGAGATTCATACCGCACCATCACTAAAGGTGTCTGAGGATGATGAATGTAGATGCGGTCAGGTGTGGGTCATTTATACAGCTGTTAGTCACCAGGAAATGCAAGATGGGATCTTTGATATCATGCTATGTATGCCAATGCCAATGCACTACTTCAAAGTTAGTTTCAATAACTGAAAATTGGCTTTGAAATATTACTCATATGTTCACAGCCAACCTGTTAGAATCAGATGTTAAGGAGTGTCTGATCTGGAGTGTTGGGTGTGTTTGTGAGTAAAACCAGATGGATGGCTATTGGCAGCAAATGCAATATTGTGTCCTGTTTAACAATTTTATAGGATGCTGTTGCCAGCTTTGGACAGTTTTAAATGGATATATACAAAGATGTTATGAGTCAGTGCTTCCATTAAAATAACCTACAATTAGTGATTTATTGTTGCTCTGAGGCCCTCCACTACTGTAGTAACAGTGTTGGCAAATACCACAGATAATGATTTAAGAGAAAGAAATCTGATGTTATTTTAGGATCCATCAGTATTAATGACATTAAATCTTTTCAGAGCAGTGATCGCATTAGTTTCTGTGTACCGTACAACAGTATACATTAATTACAGCTCTGTTTCAAGGTCTGTGTTCATTCATTCACTCCTCATTAGTCTCTCTGAAGAGTAAAGTACTCCTACCATAATAAAATTCTAATTAACACATACGCACTATCACAATAAATACATCCTGCAATTAAAAAATACTTTGTGTGTGTGTGTGTATGTGTGTGTGTATATATATATATATATATATATATATATGTATGTGTGTGTGTGTGTGTGTGTGTATATATATATATATATATATATATATATATATATATATATATATATATATATATATATATATATATATATATATATATATATATATATAGGATACATATATATATATATATATATATATATATATATAACAGAGGTGCAATGGTACAGGTAGCCCACGGTTCGGTCCGTACCTTGGCTTTTGGGCCATGGTTTCGGTTTGGTTTCGGCACGTGTTTTGTGCATAAAGAGAACAGTTTTTTTTCTCCCAAAAGTATGTTTTTGTTTTGTTTGTCAGCAAAAACTGAATTTCACAGTAGGAACAAATTATATCATTGTACTGAATAAAATATCACTCTCTGGTCTGAACAACAGAACCCTTTCTTATTCCTTGACTACTTGTATACAGTCGTATAAAACAGACAGGTGCACACATAGGACCCAAAGGGGGCTTTTATAAAACAAGTAAATTCCTGTTCTGCATTGGGATGTAAAAGAAAATGGTGGTATAAAAACGCCATATAATCTACCGTACGCTTTTCCTTGTGCTAGCGTTGTTACGGTATTGTATGTGTGTCAGAGTCCTGCACTGGGTCAGGTACCTGCAGGAACTTACAAGTGAGTTAATGTGTAGACAGTGTGTTTAATCACGGATCGGGTCGGGTTGCCGGTCTAATGTACATGGATGGTTTGGAAAAGTGGTGGATCTGGGCAGGACTCTGGTGTGTGTTGAGTCTAAATCCACTACTCTGTTCACTGTCTGTCACTGAGGAGCGGGGCCTCACTGTGCTGCATGCTCACACGCATGCCCAGAGAGAGAGGGAAAGACTTGAGGGGGGGACTTCCACCTTTCGCTGTCAACACAAAATCAATTGCAAAATTGAAAAGTTGTGGCTCATAAGGGCAGATTATCATGTGCAGGGCAGACCAAACGGAACACGGTTTTTCTGAGTACCGTTGCATCCCTACTATACATATACATATATATATATATAGTCAAATTGTCCCAGTAAAAACCATTAAAGAGCACAGCACTGAAAAATATGAATTTGACTCCAACAGGCTCAAAAAATGTTGGGACAGGGACAAAATAAGACTGAAAACTTTATAGAATCTATTCTGTCAGATTTCACAAGTATCAGGTTATTTGGGAACAGGTGAGGGATCGTGATTGGAGCATCCACCAACCACTGAGTCTTTACAAGGCTCAAAAACAATATTTCTCAACACAAAACGAAGAAAACAATTTCAATATTTCACTGTCAACAGTAAATATTCTGGTAGTCAGAGGAAATCTCATTACATAAGGTGGACACCACTGTTGAGTGTGTTTGAGCATCGTATGAGAAATCATCCTGATGAACATACATGTATGGGCTTAGGAGGATTTTGGAAAATGGTTGTCATTAAATACAGTTCAGTTACTATAACTATAACTATATCAGTTCTGTGCCGACATGCCACAGACTTCCATGGACTCAGGTAGATTTCAGATGCGTATATGTTTCAGCTTGTCTTCGGGACAAACAGACTTCAGGTTCTATATAAACAATCCATGAAGACTGTTATCAGCGAAAGGTGCAAAAGCAGCATCTGTGATGGTCTGGGGCTGCATCAGTGTCCATATGGCTGACCTCTATATGTGTGAAGGAAGCATGAAGACTCAGATTGGAATCTCACAGAAACACATTCTGCCATCACTGTGACATCGTTTCGGTGAAGTCTGCTGGTTATTTCATCAGACGATACCTTCTGCCCCTGTTCCAACAGTGGTTTCATAGTCACATCATGGTGGTGTTGGACTGTCCTGTCCACAGTCCACATCTGTCTCCTTTGGAAAATATATTGGCATCATGAAGAGGAGAATCAGACGATGGCAGCACAGACTGTTAAGCAGCTTAAGTCATGGAAAAATTGACAAAATATTCTTTGCAAAAATGCGCCAAGTTCCCCATGATTAATAAGTGTAATAAAAAGGACAAGTGATCCTACAGTGGTAAACATGCCTCTGTCCCTGCTTTTTTGAGTGTGTTGCAGTCATCAAAATCCAATTATTTTTAACTTTGAATATAGATCTAAACAAATTAAAAGGCACCGTAGTGAATTTTCTATTTCAAAAGATCACATATACTAGCACTTCCATCTGGTAACTTTAGCCCGTTGTCAGATACATGTGAGTACTAAGTCACTGCTCCGTCAGTCATGGTCACTGACATGTTTCCTCCTTCATGGGCTGTTCCAGCACCAGTAGTGACGTAGACTTCTTGTATTGTCTGATTACCTGGGCTGAGATGGACTGGTCACTGACCCCGTACAGCATACACCAGTCTAAGATGACACATGATCGGCCAGTGCTGGGTGGTGTCTCTAGGACAATGCTGGAGTGCAAAGCTTACGGCTGCACAAACAACAAGCGCAAACACATGCTTTAACTCAGTCTCTCTCACTGACTGCTGTTTGTTTACTCGCACTCATTGCCTGGAAACAAAGATGGTACGTCACTTCTGGCTGCCCCCACAGGTGCTGCTCCCGCCCATAATTCACATGATAAAAAGGTCCAGTGTGGTGCATTTATGGCAATTTCTTTTTTTTTTTTTTTTGTTATGAATTTGTGCCGCTCTCACTTATAATACACAAAGCACAATTAATGTTGTACGCGAGACCAGTATAGGTACACTTTAAAAACTCAGTTTTTTGTTTTAATTGGATTTTTGAAAAATTGTGCATATTTTGTATACAACCTATACATACACACTGTCACATGCACATATAGTCTGTTTACTACATGTACATACACACTCACAGACACAGTAAAAGCCCTGAGAGCTGCAGTAGATGGTGCTTTCCAGTGCTTGTCAGAGCTCTGATCACATTACTGTCTACTTAAAGCCCTTTGTTCCTCCCAGCACTACAAACACCGCTGTCTCTGAGGTGTGTGTGTGTGTGTGTATATATGTGTCTAACACACTAGCTTGACAAAACAACACACAGAAACACATCATAATGTTCCCCTCAGGATAATAGCCTTTCTTTATCTGTAGCTTCTCCTTTTGTCTTTCTCTCTCCCTCTGTTCATTTTCTCTCTGGGTTTTCTCATTCTGTCTTTTGTAATCTTTTATCTCTCTCTTCCTCTTACGTTGACTCTGTCCTTATTTTCTCCTCTGTTCTCATTTTTATCTTCTGCTCCTGAAACACTTTTCTTTTCCTCTTTCGGCACTCATTTATCCTCTTCTCCCACCTTCTCACTCCTGTACATCCATCTCCCATCTTCTTCACTTTCCATTGCTTCCATCATCATTTCTTTCTGTTCCTCCCCATTATTTCACTTCTGAGTCAAACATTTTTTTCCCACCTATTTTACCTTTCTGTGTTTCCCTGAGCTTCGTCTTCCTCCCTTTTTCCCCCATAAAACCACATTTACTCCCTCATGCTTGTTACTTTTTATTTCTTTACTTTGTGGTTTACATCTTCCCTCTCCCGATGATTTAATTCCCTCCTCCTCATCTTTCCTTTTGTTCTTTGTTGTCCTTGGTGTCCATCTCTCCCACCTTTTAATCAACTAATACCTCCTAATACCTTTAACTTCCCATCTCCCCTCATCTTTTTTCCCCTCCCTCACTGTGGAGTGTTCCATGTGGATTTTATTTCATTATTTCTCGCCCTCTGAAAAGCTTGACCTGCTAACTTTCTCTGTTTTTTTTTCTTCATCCTTTCCACTTTGTCCTGTTACTTTCTCCTGTTCATTGTCTAACCCTTTCTTCCTGACCCTATTTTTTCTAACAACCCACCCCATTGTATGACCCCCCCTTCCCTCCCTGTTCTCCCCCTGCCCGCTCCCTCTTTTCCCTGTGGCCACAGCAGCAGCAGCTCCAGCACCTGTCTCACCACGCCCCTGGCATCCCCCTGACACCTCACCCATCAGGCCTGTCCCTGGGTGCGGGGGGCTCAGGGCTTCTGGCTCTGACTGGGGCTCTGGGAGTGTCAGCCCACCTCGCCTCCAAAGATGAACGCAATCATCTTGATCCAGAACATCTCAGAGGTAAGAACTGCAGAAATTTAATGCTTCATGTTTATATGTTCAACCCTGACATTGACCTAAATATAAGTTATGCTGAAAAATTACAAGTGTTGCCCATATTACATAATTTTGTAATTTTCAGGCAGTAGTAACCCAATATTTGTTACTAAAAATACTATGGGCCAAATCCACAATGACCTCTGCCAACCTATGCAGATATAATCACACTGTTTAAGTTTTACACCTGATTTGTCTTGTTTAGCATTTGCTATTTCTAGGCTTTTCTTAATGTTTCATCAGACAGATTTGTCCATAATGAAAACTGCAGAGAGCTAAAACACTCACCCGTACAGTATGTGTGTCAGAGATTCACACACAATCACAAACCAGCATTCTTTTATGTTATGTTTTTGGTGCTCTAGTATTTTACATGATAGTACATATAACAAATTAAAGACCCAAACATCAAAATCATCTACTGATGTAAAATGTTTAATACCTGTTGATCCACTAATCCCATCAATACATGTAAATTATTGGTGTAAAATGCAGTTTGTCATCTTTTCATGGTCATCATATTTGACCCATTTGGAAAATATATAGTAAGATATAGTAGATATAGTAATCCTCACCTTTACTCTGAACTGTCATGAACATCTATATGATTAGTAAATTAGATGTAGGAAAATACATGATTTTCACTGAAGAAAACACAAAATACATGAGATAATATTACAATAAATGGTGACAAATCAATTAAGGATTGTTAAATATAGAGAAAAATTCATTTTGGAACTGCCACAAATGTTAAACTGAGTCCTTATTGGTTAATGCTATTCAGGCACATTTGAACATGTTTCATTAAGGTCTAAATCTTAAAGTAATATCATTCAGTTGTCACTGAGTTTATCAAAGATTTGGTCCAACCATTAGTAGTTTTAGTTTTGTTTGGTGCTCACAGCTGGTAGCAGGGCATCTCCAAACTCCAAAAGAGGCCATGCGCATGTACACATGGCACAGCTGCAACAACTTTATTGATCCCAGATTACCAAGGATCTGGCTGTAATTAATGCTGTTTTCTGTTGCTGTTAGAATACAGATTACACTTTTATATGTGTAGCCAAAAAAAGCAGCTTTCAGCCCTGTGAGGAAAGTTTTATTTTTAAGAAGGCGAAAGTGTGAAAAGCCTCTGACCCTCCAGATCCCCCTCAATGTTTGACTGAAGATTTCACCTTTGAGATGATGATGATTAAACTTTAATTCAGTATCAGTTAAGCCTCGCAAAGTTGAGAATTTCAGGATGAAGAGAAAGGTAGAAAGAGGAGCGAGTGTCGGAGCAGTTATTACCAGCCTAGCTACATGTTGTAATTTGCACTAGTCTTATGTGAATTAGGTTTAGCAACAAAGCTTATTTGCATAGAAAGGAGCAGGTGTTGCGATGAATGCAAATTGTATGAATGAATATGTCCTTTTTCAATGAGTTTTGTGAATTACACACTAGCTTTGTGTCTCATTTAGAGGTCGCAAAAGCAGAGCAATATTTTGTGGATCTGACCCTATAATATGAATGTCATGTTCTTGTCAATGTGTTATGTTAAATTTAATTTCACCTAAATGTACATTGGATGGCAGCAGCATGTTCCTAGGGTTACTCTGATTTTGGAGCAGTTCAGTGTTAATGGGTAACATTTCAGAAGTCTAAACAGTGTCATCCTACTGCAGTGATGTTGGTTTTGTTTCAGGTAAGAAGAAATACTTTAGTACTGAGAATCAATTATGTCATAGAACATTTTGAGAAGATGTTTACCAAGTTCAGAACAGCTGGGTTAGAGTATTATCATCTGGAAAATCATCCAGAATGAAACCATTACACTGTTTTTAATTGAACTAAATGAATTCATTTTTCGTGCCCACCAAACAGCAGCAGAAGGAACCTCTGACTGCACAGTACAAGCGGATCATTTTATCACTTCAGAATATAGAAATTCCAAAGTAGTACTATACATCTTTTGTTGCAGGCAGCTTTTATGTAATTTTGTGCAGCAGATCACCTTTTGGACTGAATTTGAACTTGCTTGTTTAGATTGCTGTCATAATATGGACCAAAGTATGTATGACACTTTGAGTAAATGCAGGAGAAATGCTTTCTCCCAATGAACTTTCATTCACCCTGATAGAATATCTTATCTTTTGCACTCTGTTTCAGGCACCAAGCCAAGAGAGAATTTCTCATGAATAAACTGAGAGCTTGAAAGTAAAAAAAAAAGAGGAAGTGAGAGAAAGTCAAAAGGGAGAAAGAGAAAGAAAGATCAATGTGTTCATATTGGTGTGTTAAGCATCAGTGTGGGAGCTTATGTATGTCTGCAGCTCTCTGTGTTTCTCTTCTTACATACAAAGAAAGAATGAGTGAAAAGATAGTGAGCGCTGACAGAGGCAGCAGTGGAGGAAGACAGTGTGCTTTGTGTGGTTGGAGGGTAGAGTGGGAAAGATAGAGGAGGGAGAGGAGGCTGGAATCAGGCACAAAAGCAGGTCTGTATCTTTATTAGAGAGGAGCAGTTGTAGTTCGGCCTAACCTTGGCTGACTGGGGGACTGTGTTGTTATTATTATCAAGACTGACGTCAAACTTTCTCTCTTTTCCCCTTTTCTCCTCCACTGTGACTCTCTTTTTTTTCTCTCTCCTGTTCTCTTTCTTTCCCTTTCTCTGCCCGATCCCAGAGGGAGCACCCAGCAGGGTGAGTAGCTGTGTGTGTTTATGTGTGTACGTGGATATAAGTGTTGTGTACACCCACATTTCTGTGTGTGTGTGTGTGTGTGTGTGTGTGTGTGTGTGTGTGTGAGGGTGTGTGTGCGTGTGTGTGTGTGTGTGTGTGACAGTGATAAACTAAGGGAAATGGAGACATACTATAAAGTAGCCTCTGAAAAAGGCTGTGTATTTCTGGAGCACAGCCAAGAGCAGCACAGCTCTACACCAACACAATAGCTGCAGAGCGCTATCAACCTTGAGCTTCTCAAGGTTTTGACATCACACTAACATCTGAGCTCACAGCATTTCACTGTTATCTGGAAGAAAGGACAATTTGAGTAAATGGATGAACAAGCAATTGTTTGTTTATTGGCAACATAAATGTTCTGGTAATCTAGAAGACTTACAGAACAAGTGAAAGGATTAGAAGTCAGCTAATGGCAAACATTCCCCAAACACTCCAGTTAGCATGGTAAAACTGAGCAACTCTAACTCAACCACATAAGGGAATTAGGTAATCAACAGAAAAAAAAGAGCTATAGTTTATGAAAAAAAAAAAAAAAAAGACAGCGCAGATATTCAGTTAAAAGTTAACATTAAAGGTACAATTACCATCACTGCCAGTAATGGAACTGAGATTAAAGCCTCACATTTTTTTTGGTTTTGTCTTGTTTTTTGCATATGCCCATGCATGCTGCATCTCCAGAAGAAACTCAGTTGAGCAAGAATGACAGAATGTCGCAAACGTTTTCACAAATGTTCACTTGGACAGAAGGATTAACTAAAAGCATTCTTGTGGCCAAAGGTCAAGGTCACTGTTACCTTATATTTGTCCTTTCGAATGAATGCAGTATCTCAAAAACACGTTCAGGCAATTGTATTGTTATTATTATTATTATTATTATTATTATTATTATTATTATTATTATTATTATTATTATTATTGTTATTGTTATTATTATTATTATTATTAGCATTAGCATTAGCATTATTAGCATTATTATTATTAGCATTTTAATGTGTGGAAACATGCACCCATAGCTCTCAAAATACATTCCTCTTAAACTATGTGCTAATTTCCAAAACCAGTCATAGAAAAATTGTGTAAAAGGGATGAAGCAGGAGGCAGTGATTATATATATATTTTTTTTCCTTTTGGCATAGTCACGTTCTTTATACTTGTCTCAGGCTTCATCTACAATAATACATTTTCATTTTAAAATGCTATTTTAATGATCTACATCCACACAGTCACTTTAATAATTGTTTTATTCCAAACATTCAGCCATACCTGAAACACATAAAACCACAGAACCAATAACATGACTGTGAATGGAATCAGATGTATCATGATGAAAAGCTAAACTGAAGTTCACACCAGCTGATAAAAGCCAAAATTGCACATGTTAATATAACAGATGGTACTCGAGGGGGACATCTTGTTGTCTTCCCAAAAATTATCATGTGACAGGGTGCGCCAAATAAGAAGGCAGTGAATGTTGGTACGTGCATCATTGTTTCCAAAAGTCTCTGTTTTTGTCCATTCACATTACAACACAAACCCAGATTTTATAACCAAAACAGGGTCAGCAGTGTCTCTGAAATTGTTTTTTAGGGATCCTAGTGTGAAGTTATTAAAATTAAAATTAAAATATATTAATTTGAACATATCCTCAGTTTTTTTTTAATCCATCCTTGGAAATATTAATAAAAGTAATAAACATTTAAAAAGGAAACGTATACATGTTAATGTTCCCTCTCAGGTCTGCACATACTGGTGTATATCACCGTAGTTAAAAGTCTCTTTTAATGACCTGGAGAATTAATGCTAGTTAATTGGCTGATTGAAATTCAGTGGGCGTCTATAGCTTGTTCTGTTCTCTGTGGCTTTATGGAAACACTGTGAACATTTTCTTACTGTACTTGCTGCATTGGACAGCTGGCCTTCATCAGGATAAATGTTGATAAGGCACAGAGAGCAAAAAGAGGAGGAGGGCTAGAGGGAGATGAAGAGTGAAATTGAAAAAGAAAAAAAAAGAAAGAGACTAAAGAGGAGGGAAGAAGAAACAAGAAAGTAGGGAGGGAAAGGTTGTTAAAAAATAGCAGTGAAGTCTTTGTTGTGCCTTTTATTGCTGAATGAAAATGATTTAAGAGTGCTACTGACTTTAGTTGCACTCCCTCTTTCCATATCTGCAATGAAACCCTGAGCATAATTTAATTGTTAAACACAATGCTGATTGTTGAGCACCAGCAAAAATATTTCTCTCCTTAGCTGAGGTTAGTGTTGAACTTAGCCGAGCATGACGGCGGTGGAGGGAGGAGGTAAAGTGAGAGAGAGAGCGAGAGAGATGCATGTTAGTATATGTTGGCGCACCATTAAAACATCCTTTAGTTTAAAATGAAAGGGAGAAAGGGACATCAAGAGGAAGTCATGAAAGAAGAAAGAAGAAGAGAGGGAAGTTTGTTGAGCTGCACTGAGGTCCATTGTGTGGTTGGTCCTCTCCTCTGTCCAGCTCTCCTTCCTGTGGGCTCCTTCCTGTGTTCAAACCTCACTGTTTTTGTCCTCTCCACCCGCGGGACAAAGAATAACAAGTGGCCCTCACCAAACCTCTGGCCTCTGCACCAGCGCAAAACCACACAGTGCTTTGATTGGTTTTTCCCAGCACCAGACCGTGGCTGTATTAGTAAATATGCCTGCACAGCTTTATTGCCCATTAATGAGAGTCATATTTTACATGAAGACTGGTGTGTCGAGGGGAGAGCACTAATTAGCTTTATGGGCTGTCCTGTGAGCTTCTTTCTGTGTACGACTTAACCTGCGCTGCTTACGTCTGCGCTTCTTCTGTTTTTTGTTTTGTGACTTGTGTGTGTGTGTATGTGTGTGTGTAATGGATGGACTTTTCATTGTCTTTGCCAAGGAATAGGCTGCAGAGATGCTTCCCCAACTTTTATAATCTACTTATTTTGTTTATGTGGATGTTCATCTCTTTGTTTTAACTTGACTTCAGCATTTCCACTGATAAGGTTTCACCGTGGTACACCGCCGCAGCAAAATCCTTGCCACCACACCATACATTTGATACAAAAAAATCATCACTGACACATTAGACTTATTATGCATATGTATGATATATAATAGGCCTACTATTTCAATAAGAAGCCGCGTGCTCCATGCCACTGTACGATTTTTAACCCCATATTTTTTTTTACCCCCTAAGAATTATGCGCATGCTCGACGGTTTGGAGCATTCTTTTCAATGTAAACATCCGGTAGTGAAACCTGTTGTACTGAATTTACCCCGTTTACTTATCATTTACTATAGTAAAGTTTACTTTATTTGGATATTCAGAACTACACAGTGAATAGGGATAAAAATAATATGGGTGTAAAACCAGCATGCTGCATGATGTACCAAATTTACCCATGTTGTACACGTGCAAAAACACTGGAAGTACAAAAAATAACACGGGGGTAAAAATTGTACGTGACACCACACCTTTCTGAGGTAACCGGAAGATCAGAATGTGAAGGATTTTTTTCTACACTGAGTAGGCCTACTTATTGAATATGTAGGACAAAAACCGGCCAATCCGCACACACAGATTCCACAGGAAACACTGCTTGACTTTAACCTGGGAATCAAACCAGGTCAGTTTAGCGCTGCTCTGATTGGCTGTAGGTCTGCCCAATCGCATCCAAATGTATTTTGGCCTGAGCTTGTTTTTAACATGTCTTAGAAATCAAAACTGATCCGAGACTAGACCCAGACTAATTCTCATTTAAGAATTAGCCTGGCAGTATCACGCGACTTGACTTCAAACAGTTTAAACTGATGTATGGCCTCTTCCGTGTCTTTTTTCTTCAGAGTAAGTCAGTGTCATCAACAGACAGTCAGCCAAATGAGGAGCGCCAGGGCCCATCTGGAGGGTACACCTCCTCGCAAGGAGGAGCCGAGGCCAAGAGGAGGCGCTGTGATGACAAAGAACCTCTCCCACCACACTCTTATGTAAGCATTTACATTATTTATGTTCTGTCAATAGAATATTTTACAGGCAAACCCTTTTAGGATGGCTGTGAGAAAATGGTGTCATTTTAGCAGCATGTAATAGGATACAGCAACAAAAGATAAATATTAAAATTACAGCAAAATGTAACAAATATGAGGTGCCTGGGTGACTCACATGGTAGAGTGTGTATCATATGAGCAGAGGACTTATTACAGTGGGTTTGATTCTGGCCTGAAGCTATTTGCTGCATGTCGTTCCCATACTGTTTCTCTCTACTCTCCAATTCTAATTAAGTGAAAAAAAAAAAAAATTTGACCTTTAATTGTGTCTGTTGGAGAGCGTGTCCATGAATGTATTTTATGCATGTTGAATTCTTGCAATAAAAAATGTTTGTGAGAATGTCAAAATTTATCAAACTTCCTCAATTTCCACTTACTTGAGGTGGTTTTTGCCTTTTTGTTTTGTTGGAGTGATAATGCACATAATGGAAAGTTATCACATAGCAAGCATGACTGATCAGCTGTAGCATCTTCCTGGATGTTTTCATAAAGCAGGAAAACATAGCTGGTGGTAGCACAGGGCTCAAAATTAACTTTTTGACCTAGGAGCACTGTGCTCCTAACCCTAAAAAGTTAGGAGCACAGGCTAAAATCTAGGCGCACCACTATTATATAAAAAATTTGGAGAACAAGCAAAACTCTTGGCCATACCAAGTAATATTCCTATATGTATTTAAGCAATGTTAACAACCTAGAATAAAGTATTTGAATAGAGTATGAAAGAAAAAGCTTACATTGACACAGGTGCAAAACAATTGTCAATGTGTGGTATATACTTTAGTTGGTTCTTGGAGAAGAAAGATGAATCACACCATTATTTGCAACAACCAACTTTTTTATTTCATGGCCTAAAGGCCCTTAGTCACTGTGGTCTACACCACGCCTGAAGTCAGGCCTCCTTGACCTGGTGCCAGAGTGTAGGTACTTCCTGACCGCTGGCAGTGCATCGAAGTCATGCAGTGTTGGACCATCCGCAGAGATGCGCATGCGAGGGGGGCGGGGACTAGATTTTCCGCTTCAGTCAGCGGGGCGTGGAGCTTGTTTATTTTCAGCTGACGAGTTACTTCTGCAGCCATTATTCTAGGCGCACGTATTAATTTTTGCTCATTTTTTTATTGGCGCACCGTGCGATCATAATCTCAAAAACAGTCGCACTACCGAAATTCTCAGGCGCATGCAACCGTAATTCAGTCGCAGTCACGAGCCCTGTAGCAACAGGTAGTGTGGGCTGATGAGGAGACAAAATTATTCCTTGGTCTGAAAAAAAAAAAAAAATTAGAAAGAAAACATCAACACAATGCTCTACTTGTACTCTGTTTACTGTAGAATGCAGCCTGCGTATGACAATATTACACAACGTAGTTTAATTTTCATTTTCTTTTTTAGCAACTCTTTCACTACACTTGAAATTTTATGGAAGCACGGCTATTGTGTGGGACATTACAGGCCACACTGGTGTCAGGGCCCGCAGCCAATTAGAGTCGTGTTTGGTTTGGATGGGTCCAATAGGGATGAGGAGAGCGCCAGAGGCAATGTAACGCCAGAAGAAAGACAGCCAAGGCAGATAGCTGTAATGAATTAGATGGCTGTGTGTTTGCAGTCTGGAGGATTGATTGACACTGGGAGTCTGTCTGTGCATGACGGCCTCCAGCTAAATCAGTTTGGCATCAACAACAACAGTCCAAATCTCCCCATTAGTTCAGAGCGAGAACAAGCACAGATAGTTTCCACTTTCCTAATGTTTTTTTCTCTCTTCCTCTCTGTCGAGCCACATTACAGCCCCCATTTTTCTCTGTTTGCCTTTTTGCTCTTCCGTATCTCTCTCTGTCTCTTTATCGTCGCCTCTCATTTTTTCGTGCTTTTCACTCTCCCTCTCTGTCTTTTCTGTTTTCTTTTCATTTTGTTCCATCGCTCAACCCACCCCACTCCCCACCTTTTTTTTTTTTTTTTTTTTTTTTTTTTGCTTTTGCTGCTTTCCGTTGCTCTCACGCTGTCTGTTTCTGTATTTCTGTTCCAGGCGGGCTGTGCACATAGCCCTGTTTTGGCTTTGTATAATTAGGTACTGATGTCACTCCACACTGATGTCAATAGGAATATCAGGCCATGATCACATCAAAGCACCGTTGCCATGGCGACTAAGTGCCATCGTTCTCACCCTAGAAAAAGGGACAGAGAGAAAAAGAGCGAGTAGATGGCTAGACCAAGAGTGAAAATGTGTCATGGATGGAGGAAGAGTGTTTTGTGTGTCTGTGTGTGTGTGTGTGAGTGAGAGTGAGGGCTGGGGGCGGGGGGGGGGGTGTCGAAGCATGTTTATATGACGGACATGTTTGCTGAGTCTATGAGGTATATACTATCTGTGTTAAATGTTGTATGGTGGACAGATAACTGAAAGAAGCAGAGAGGCCAGGGTTATTGATATATTGATCTGTGTGTGCACTTGTGCTCTTTCAGTGTGTGTGAGTGTGAGTCTATCTATGTTATTATTGTCAAAATATACAGTGCTGTGTGAAAGTCCTAGGCCAACATTAGATTTGCTGGATTATCAAAGTTCTAAATGACCACACATGCATTTGTCAGTCTCAGTATAAAGATGCATTTTGAGTATATGTAAAGTATGAACAGCATTAAAAACAAAAGTTTCAGGAAAAAAACAGCTTCAGTAAAACAAAGTGGTCGTATTTAATATGACCTCCATTTGCGTTTAGCATATCTTTAACTCTTTTGTTCAGACAGTGTGAGATTTTTGGTTACCAGGTTCATTCAACACATGTCAGATGTTTCTAACTGGTTGTGCTGATTCTTCTCATGGGGTCAGAGGTCACACTAAATAATGACATTAACCTTTAAAACCCATTTAGGTAGTTTTTTGTGTGTCTTTTAAGGTTGTGCTCGTATTTCCAGTATTTTCTTGTTTAATCTAAAGAAAAGAGAATGAGAAATAAATATGTATGATCATTTCGACCTCTCAAATACAACAGATCTAGGCTTTTGCACGGTACTGTAAGTATCGTATCTCAGAGAAAGGCAGAAACATCTGCTGTTTTATTTTACTACATATTCAGATGTTTTTTTGTCTTTCTTTGTTCATCAGGACAGTGATGGAGAGAAGAGTGAAGACAACCTGGTTGTTGACGTCTCCAATGAAGTGAGTTTTCTATCTCTGCCATTTATTAAGTAGACCAATGACATGTACATGTGTCCTGGTACTGTCTCATGTGGACTCTAAAGCAAGGTGTGAACACATTGAAGACCCACTCAGACTTCAGCTGGATGGTGGTGTAGGAAACTGAGAGAAGAAACACTACAAATGCAGACTGGTAGACTTGAAATGAAACTTCGTACCATGTTTTAAGCCAACCATGAGCTTGTTTGTATGTAGAGCAGAAAAATGAGATCCAGTCAGAAGTGACCATTTGAGACACGTGGAGACGTATTTGAAGGTCAGGTGGGAATGGCTGCTCTTAGAACTGTCCAGTTGGACTCAATCACAAACAGTACATATTAATTTTAGGTGTGAATGACAGGTCAGTGATTAGGAGAATGTCTACCCCAGTTCATACTTCACCAGTTACATATGAGTAAATAGGAGATAACCAGGTCAGAGCAGGAGATTTAATGGAAAAAAAAAAATGCAAATCCGAAAGTACTGATGTCATGCTGGTCTTGAGAACATGTACAATAACTACTCATCTGACATGACTTAAATAAAAACTAGCTAGCTAATAAGTAGAGATGTTGTAAATTATATTATAACTTTAACCAAATAATAAATTATTGCATAAAAATAGCATCTCAAACACCTTCAGAGTTACCAATCATACTTTATTACTTAAATATTTGGATTTACATGACAGATAAACGATCTATACCAAGGGGAAGTCCTGTACTAGAATGCACTCATGCTTAGCAAAACAGATTAATGCTACATCTCATAACAGACCACTGTTTGTTAAAGGGTGATATTTTACTTTTTTTAAATGGAATTATGCATTTTAAAACATTTCCCTGTGGTCTACATAAACTGTAAATGCTGTGCTTGGGTCTGAAGTCTTCATTAATTTAACTCCACAGGTCCATGTTCAACCCTATTTCTGAGTAATGAAAGGTTGTTTTGAGCGCTGGCCCTTTAAATGCACATGACCCCACCCCCTCCAGGTTGTTGACGTGCTGCTCTGTCCCGTTCAGCCACTTGACTTCATTAATACAACCAACAACTGAACATTTAGTTAATCAGCTCGAAGCTTGGACATATTTTCAGTTTTCACTACAACTGCTGCTGCTGACAAACAGTTATGGCGTACTCAGAGAAATGTTCATCTGAAGTCTTGACCTTGTATGTGCAAATATTGTGACGTAACTAAAACGTAACAAATTAGGAAGGAATTAAAACAGGTTGTAGAAATCCACTTGATTTTTGGCAGAATGAATATAAAGATAGTTTTGCAGCACCTGGAGGGTTCAAATTCAAACTTTATGAACTATTAGGGTCCAAATACACAAATAAATTAATTAAAGGCTAATAAAAGTAGGTTTAACAAAATAAGGCCCCTTTAAAGTGGGAAGTTCATCGTTTACTCATCTGTATCTTGATATTATCGAATATAACATATATAATCTTCATGTGCTGCATCAGCTGATAGTTTACATCATAGCTCTGTTAGCTTAGCTCTGATGTAAGACAGGAAACAGCCACAGTAAAACCACCAATCATCTGTTTTCTGTACAGTTTGTGTTGTCCGTAACTGTACTAAACATCTACACAAATAGATCTGTTTATCCAAACAAAGTCAGACCTTTCGTAGTCTGAACCGTGGATCAACAAACAAGCAATTTAGCAAAGATGAGAATGTGACATAAAAACTTATATACCTTCATAAACCTCATTATCAATCTCATCCGTGTAGAAGAAACGCTGCAATTTCACCATCAAACTCCATTCTTTTAATTTGGAGCTGTTGTCCAGGGGTGAAAACAACATCGCTTTTAGCTTTTATCACTTTATCACTTTATCACTTTCTTTGACTCTAAAGTTGTTCATAAGGATTTTGGCATTAGTTTTTTGTGAGATTGGCAGCGTGACTCACTACTCCCTCTAGTGGTCATATAAGGTAAGGTAAGGTAAGGTAAGGTGAGGTAAGATAAGACTTTACTGATCCCACCATGGGACATTTCACAGTTAACAGCAGCAACAAGCAAGTGCAGAGAAAAGGACAGGAAGAAAAAACCACAAACAAGTAAAAAATGAAATATAAAGTGAAAAAATGAGAAATGTGGTATTTATATAAATATAAAATTCCAATCCAACTTTATTTGTAAAGCACTTTGAAACAACCACAGTGGACCAAAGTGCTGTACAGAGGAAAAAAAAAAAAAATGACGGCGTAAAATACAAGAATTGATTAAAAATAAATAAATAAATAAATAAAAATACAGAAGACTAGATAAAACCAGAATAAAAGAATAAAATACAAGAAGAGATTGAAAACATAAAAAGCTGTACAATTAAAAACAACAACAAATAAGAACTTATAAAATTAAAAGTTAAATATTATTTACGTGTTTACATTCAAAGATGCGTCAGCCTGTTGCTGTGAACAAACTCAGTTCTTATCTGTACAATACAACACACTGACATGATGACATCTGTGTACGTCTTTTTATTTGAAACACTTTAAAGTTGTTTTTGAGTCTTTTAAAGCAGAAATACTTCATAGAAATCCTTAAAATATAATGCTGTTTCTTGTTATCATTCAACAAGTGGTTATAAACTCACATATGTAACCAATTTGTTCTCAAATAAATCATACAGCCAAGTAAAAGAATTTCGACCATTAAACCATTTCCTGATCTGAAACTACTTAATGTCTGTGTTTTTCTCCTGAGCTCTTCAAAATATTCCACCTTCACCACCAGTGTTTACTCATAGTTTTCCTCCAGCTCTCCTCTATGGAAAAAAAAGTGTTTCAGTCACTAAAGTCACACTTCAGTCTCCCACACACACACACACACACACACACCTCACAGCTACGTCCTTGTGTAAAACCTGTACGTTGCTGTCCTAGAAAATACCTTTGATTTCCTTATGAAAGCCACAACTTACAAGCAGCCTTTATCCTACAGTGGTTCTCACGCACCCACACATGAATAAAGCATGAAGCTGATGTTCGGAGGGGCTGGTGTCACTTATGGGAATAACTATAGATGTACTTGTCACAGCAGGAACCACCCTCCGTCCTCTCTGTAACCCTGTCTGGATGGATTTCGACGCTCTTGCTGGTTCATTTTCATTTAAGTTTGTCTTGCCTTTTTATGGGAAGCTAAGTCTATTTTTTCTCTCAACTGCTTTTTGACCAATCCAACACATTTTTCTAGGCTGATGTGTTGAAATTACTTTTCTTTGCTGAATTTATTTGGCATGATTACTTGAAAAACAGACAAAATTGTTTCAGATTCTTTTCTCCATCTAAATAATTCAGCCTTACTTTCCCAACCTCGTGTTTTACTGTGCATTTTTTGTTTGTTTTTGCTTGCTTAATGTGGTGTTTTTTTTAATTTTTTGTAACCTTGGGCTTTGTGCGTTTGAGTAGTGCATGTCAAATGTGCAACAAATAAGTCAGCAGCTCTGTTGGTAATTCAGCTTTGTGCTGCAGTTTGCTTGTAAGTAGGAAGAGCTACTATGTAAGCTCATTATCAGCCACCACTGTGTTGTCTCCCTGTGAACCACATCTGTCCACACACATACACACACCCACAAATACGTAGATTCTACCATCTTTTTTTTTTTTGTTTGATTTTTCTGTGTAATGTTTATCTTTCCGACCTCTTGAAACATTTTTCTGTTCTCCTTTTTTCTTTCTCTTCGTTCTCGCTCCTCTCCGCCGACCTCACCTCCTCCTTTTCTCTCATTAGATAAGTCTGCAGTCTGCTTCTTTTAATATATGCAAAGCCGTTTATGCCTCTGGAATATTTTAGTTCTTTAAATACTTCGTGCAGTGTACCAAAATATGTTTTATCTAAGCCCTCAGTATTTTGATACTGCTACAAAAGCCCAAGGAGTCTCATGTGTGATTTGGAAAACTGGTACAACAGTGAGAAAAAGAGGAAAAAAAATATGACAAATATGGATAATGGCAGAAAAAGGGAGGTTCTCTGGTGAGTAGTGTGTGTGTATCTGTGTGTGTCTTTGTGACTTTCAAGCGGGGAATCCCTAACTTTTTCTGTTTGATATCCTAAAATTGAGTGTCATATCTCCTCTGGGTCCACATATACAGAAGTACGTCATCATGAGTTGCCATAATGTTTATGTTTTTTACTGATTCCTCCACCATCTGTATCCAAATAATATGACATTGGCCAAGTTGTGCTCGCTAGGCAATAACACAAACAGTACAATCTGACAGTCACTTTTTCATATTATGATTTTTTTTTGTCTTGTTGTGTTTCTTTGTGTCTTTAAAGTCTTAAGTTTTGCCTTTTTTGCATCGTTTTCATCGTCTTACCTTTTTATCTTGTTACAGCTTTTTGTCTTATTACATAGTTTTTGTCACATTGGATTGTTTTTCATCTGGTTTTGTTGGTTTTTTTGTGTCTTTTACGTTGTTTTTGCCTTTTTACATCCTTTACGCCATTTTGTCATATTAAGTTAATTCTCTGTTTGTTGCGTTATGTTGTTTTGTCTTGTTAAATGGTTATGTTTTGTCGTATCACGTTGTATTCATCTTGTTCCATTGTTTTGTCGTATGTCTTTTATTCTGTTTTTGTCCTGGTATAGTTTGAGCTTTTTACCTAATTTTGTCTTGTTACGTTTTTTTTTTTCTTGTTACGCCTTTTTTTTTCTTTCTTTAAGTTGTTTTCATCTTTTTACATTATTTTCGTCTTGTCACATTGTACTCATACTTGCACGTAATTTTGGCCCATTATGTTGTCACATCATTTCATCTTGTTTTATGATTTTCACCTTCTTACTTCACTTTATCTTTTTAATATTTATTATGTATCATTACATTATTTTATCATGTTACATCATTTGTAGAATTCTCGTCTTGTGGCTTTTACATGTTTGTTTTTTTCTTGTCTTGGTGAGGTCATCCTTTTAACCCTATAACGCCAAACGTATCATATTTGATACATGAGTTTTGAACCCCTCTATATGATCGGTGCGATTTTTTTTTTTTCTTGAAAACCTGATGTACACAATTAGATACATGCAATACACAGATAATCCACCAAGGGGGAGGAATTTGTTGACCAATGGCCTTTCCAGTGACACTACAAGATTGTCATTAATGAGGAAGGAGAAAAGAACGTTGCCAATTCTGAAAAGGAGCTTACCAATTTGTTAGACATGTTGTGTTCAAAAATAATAATATGTTGAGCAACTGAGAGCCGATGTATCACAACTATAATACAACATTTAAACGTATACATGGGAAATTCTGTCAGTGATTTAATGGTTTAGGCTTTACAGGTTAAAAATTCTTCTATACAACTGTATTTGTTATGTTTTCTTTATAGAGAATGGAATATGTACAGTGTGTTGAGTGTACATGCCAGTCAGTATCCGTGTGTGGTGTGTGTGTGTGTGTGTGTGTGTGTGTGTGTGTGTGTGTGTGTGGTGGTGGTGTGTGTGTGTGCAGTTCTGTCTGAGTGTGTATTTGTATATGTACAGGGTGGGGAAGCAAATTTACAATGAACTTTAGTTGTTTTTCTCAGCAGGCACTAAGTCAATTGTTTGAAACCAAACATATATTGATGTCATAATCATACCTAACACTATTATCCATACCTTTTCACAAACTTTTCCCCATATGAGTAATCAGGAAAGCAAACGTCAAGAGTGTGTGATTTGCTGAATGCACTCGTCACACCAAAGAAGATTTCAAAAATAGTTGGAGTGTCCATAAAGACTGTTATAATGGAAAGAAGAGAATGACTATGAGCAAAACTATTACGAGAAAGTCTGGAAGATACTATTAAAGAAGAATGGGAGAAAGTTGTCACCCCATAATTTGAGGAACACTCGCTGCAAGTTTCAGGAAGCGTGTGAAGGCAGTTATTGAGAAGAAGGAGGACACAGAATAAAAACATTTTCTATTATTGTCAATTTTCTTGTGGCAAATAAATTCTCATGACTTTCAATAAACTAATTGGTCATACACTGTCTTTCAATCCCTGCCTCAAAATATTGTAAATTTTGCTTCCCCACCCTGTACAGTACCTCACTATAAATGGTGTGTGGTCTGTTTGAAGAGATGATTGCGTGTCTGTGTGTGTGTGTGGGTGTGTGTGTGTGTGTGTGTGTCTGTGTGTGTGTGTGTACATATATAAGCACTAAAATGTCTGTGCTGATCACTGTGACCCAGTGAGAAGTGCTTACCTGCAGCACTCTGTTCTGGGGGAGGCGGTGTTGGCTCAACACTGGAACAGACGCTGGGGCTTCGGTGATGAAAGCAGCATGTAACAGCAGCATTATCTCCCAGTCCATGCACTATAGTACTAGACAGTCTCTAATGTTTCATGCAGTGTACCGTGGGCTCTGAGCCCTGAGTCCCTTTACGAATCACGAATCACACTGCACTGGGACACCAGAGGTCATGTTGTACCCATTTATAGTGGAATGTGCTGCTTTTTCCTGTAACTGAGTGTATCTTAAAAACTCTGATACTCCTGCTAGTCTTCAGCACACACCTTCAGCATGTTTCATGAAAGCCTTTTCCATCTGCTGGTACACACAAGAGGCACAGAGTGTTTCTAAAAGGAGCAACAGCAGTTTTTTTTCAACTTTTTTTTTTTTTGGCTAAACAGAAGATGAAGATAAATTTAAAAAGCTCAGCTGTTAACATGAGGAGTCAACATAAGTAGCTCAAAGGACACTCAAATTTCCATGGTGATTCACCAAAATAAAAAGGCATTTATACTGCAATAGTTCTTGAAAATTAAAAGACAGAAAAGGAGGAAAAGAAAAGAGAAGCCATTCCAAGGACAAGGATGAAGATCACATTATGTCAAAGTGATAAGATAAGATAAGACTTTATTTATCCCACTGTGGGGAAATTTCACAGTTAACAGCAGTAACATACAACAAGTAAATACAGAGAAAAGACAGGAAGAAAAAACACAAACAAGTGGAAAAAATTAAAAAATAAGAAAATAAGAATTTGTATTTATATAAATATTTATATAAATATAGAATTAGAATTAAAGTTAATGAAATGCAGTGAAATGGACTTGGACTTGAATCCAGAATCTTGAGGCCAAAGACTAGTATTACATAAACAAAATGTCTTCCCCGGCTGAATAGATAAACTCTGAGTGGAAGTGGAAATGCATTTTTAATTTCCTTCCGTCATTTAGGAGCCTAACAGTCCTGCGGGCAGCCCTCCTCACTCCCCACACGGGAACGGGTTAGGACCGGGCCCCCACCCTTCGGAAAGAGCTACCGGGCTCCTCGGGTGCAGGAGAGGCCCCTTCAACCCCCAACCCCCGCAGCCCGACTCCAGGGAAGGCCAAGGACCCTGCACAGGTAAGATAATGCACATGAGGGGGGGTACCCTGACTCAGACCACCAGGGCTCTGTCTGCGTTTCCATTCCCTTAATATATTACTGTACATTTAACAGCTTTAATAAGCCTGAAGAGTTGAGCCCATTTCTTTAATAATAAAAACTTATTCTTCTCTCTTCATTCCCTGAGGGTGGACCTGGTACACATTATGCTTTCATTTATGGTCTTACACAAAGACAATGAAAAGATCACTGTTAAACCATGTTGAACCTTTACATGGATGGACAGTTTAGAAAGTTTACTGAAAGCACAGCACAGTGTTTTTATACCCCCGCCCACCCCATACCAGGAATACATATATACACCAGGAATATTTATATACCAAGAATACATATATATCCCCGGAATACATATATACCAGGTATAAATAAATATTTTGTCCAACCGATTTCGCTGGCATATTCACCCGATTTCTTTCTCAAATTTCACTTATATGTTTTTTACGTGTGCCTTTTTCTCAATTTTTGCATTTTTTTAAAAACGTTTTTGAAAAGACTTAATGTAAGTACTCAGATTTAATCCCTGGGTAGGTAGGGTATCAGTGAGCAGGAGGGGTAAAGTGTTGTGTGACCGGGCAGGGGTATTAGTAAACTCTGCCTACTTTTTCACTTGTTTGTATAATTTGTGTTCAGAATAAACATTTAGACGAACATTTGTCTCTACATTAGGGATATATAAAGAGCATTTAATTTCACTAAAACAGATTTTTCAAAATGCTTTCCGTAGTTTTTTAAAGCTGTTTTTGTGCATCTGTGTGGACAATGACAGACAGATAGGTTATAGTTTGGAATTTTTGAGGTATCGTATTACTGGCAGTAGAATGTGTTCATCATAGACATATTTAGGAGACAGACACATGTACCAGTGTTTCTGTCTACGTCTAAGTCTGCGTATATGAGTGGAAACTCAAAAACAACCGAACACTTTTATCTTGGTGTATAACTGTCATTGCTGCTCAACTCAGGACAGATTAAACGGTCTGTGAGTGGTGTCATCATGTTTGTTTCATTCCTTTAGGTAAAGAGAGGAAGATATCCTTTGGTCTTAGTGTAGATGGGGTATATTCTAAATACTAGGCTGTGGATTTATTGACATGCTTTTGTACTGGTGACATGGAGACAAATTAGTTTCTTTTTTTGAAATATTAAAGTGACTGCTTCCTTCCAGCAGGTCGTTCATTACTACCGGTAAATCAAACTACATTACAGACCAGCCAGGCCTCATTTCTATGTCAATTCTCCTGTGACTTCTCTGCAATGGATAAGTCTCAGTCTCCGTTGTCTAAGTCTGGCACCCCGTCCCCGTCGCACCGTGAGGCTCTTACCCCAGGTGCCCCAGGAGCTCCTGGCCCCAGCACCTCCTGCCTTCGCCTGGTCAGCAAAGCAGCCTCGGCTGCAGACCCACTGGGTGACGCTCCCTCCTATAAGAAAAGTTTAGGCTTAGAAACTTCAACTGGAGATGCAGTTGCTACTGACAGTCACTGCACAACAATCTTTATTTTATTTATCTTCATTTAAGTCAAAAACTCATTTCATTAATCAGTTTTCATGCTGAGTGAAAGTCTGTTAAAAGGACACATTTTTATCACATACATGTGCAACTGTAAGAGCTTCGAAACGTGTTTTGTGAGCAGTTACAGTTACAATCCCAAATCAGAACAGTTGCTGCAGTATGAAACATGCTAATTAAAAATAGAGCAGTCATAGTAAAATATGCTTTCACTTGTATTTTTTTGTAAATAATGAACGCAATATAGTTCATTTTTGTCTGGTTGACTTCCTCTCATTTGTAAATGCATCCATTCCTGCAGCTGCAGTACTGACTCGTCCCCAGTAGAGAATCTGTGGAACATACTGAAACACAACATCCAATCACTGTTTTCTGTTTTAAACATACTCTCCAACTATTCCAAACCTTTTCTGATTTGGGATTCTAAGCGAGAACATGAAGATGTTATATAAGGAGTATAAGGTGTAATTTTGATATCTTTAAGTTCTGCTAAAGAGTCCAATAAAATAAATACTGCTTTTAAATTATTTCATGTACATGTAACTACATGTTACTTGTACATGAAACAGGTCATGTACAGGTCAAAGTGTTGCTTGAATTCCACTGTTAGAACATTGACAGGATTTGCATCCAGTCTTCCTCTGTCCTTCATGCCACTGATCCTGTTGAACCTCGGTTTGTTCATTTCCTTATTCATTCATTAGTGTGACCCTGTCATCATACAGTATAGACTGATTCAGACGTAGCACTGACCAGAAACAGACATTTGTCAAGAAGACTCAGAGTTTTGAACATTTATTAGAACGATATTCCCTTAACTCCCTTGACTTCAGTGCTGTCAGTGTACTTTCATTCCCTCTGTGGACCAGAGGTGCAGACTCTGGTCTGTTTTACAACTAGATCAAAGTTAGTGAAAGAACACCCTTCCATTCTTCTGTGCCCCTCTGTAACTGTGTTTGTGCAGTGTACTCTGTGTTGTTCCTCCTCTACTTTCTTACCATCCATCAATCCCTCCGTCCTCTTTCCCTCTTCTCCCAGCTCTCCGCAGTCCCATGTCTGTGCCCCCCGGTTCATACCCGGCTCATTTTGGCGTGGTCCCACGCAGGACTGAATGGGGAACTTGCCAGTCCAGGAGGTTTCGGTGGCGCTCTGACTCTCTCCCCACAAATCAGTGCAGCAGCCAGCGCCTATTCCCGAAGCCCCATGGTGAGTAGAAAGGCTGCTGAGGTATGATTTATAGTTTGGAATAGATCTGACTGTTATCACAGCGTCCACAACTACATGCATGTGTGAGCCATTATCAGGCCGTGTTCAGTCATTACATGTTCAGTCAAAGTTTAATTTGCATTCTTTAATTCACTTTTGATGGAAAAAATGTCACAGAGAAAAGCAACTGAAATGGTTTATGTGGAACATGTAATTGTTTTTTTTTTGAGGTTAAAATGATCAGTGTCTCCTCAGTCTGATTCATGGTTCCCTCACCATCACTCTCCACCGTTATAAACCACAAACACTAGTCAGTCACAGTTGTTCTGATTTCCAGTAGTCCACAAAGCTCCATATGCGCCTCCATTTTTGAGGTTGCACATATGAGCCTACACAGCCTTAAGACAGGATGTTCACCACAGCGACCCCTTCGCCACCTTGTCATCAGTCTGGGGAAAAGCACTTATACATGACTACATAACACTTATACATGACTTATTACTGTCATCACACGGGCCAGCACACTTCTAACAGAACAAACTCTATTTCTGTTAGTATTCTGCCTTATTGCTTTTTGTTTCACCTTTTAAACTAATGTTAAATAGAGCATTTGTGGAGTTCTAAAGTTCCAGTCACACTGCTGCCTGCCAATATTTCCAGCTCAGATCTGCTATTTCGTTTTTGTTTGTTTGGCTGTTCACCTTATTTTTTTCTCATGTTTCTGTGTGAACAGGTCATGTCCCTGATCTCACCAACTTTCATTAAACACTGGTTTTATTAGTGTTGAGATGGTTTCCTGTAGTAAATCTACTAGTACACACTGTGAACATGCTCTGTGTGCAGTAAAATGTCCCTATTAGTGTTTTGCTCTTACATCTTTTTATTTTACTGCTGTATGGGTTTCATATTGCACTCATTTGAACTGCACTATTGTATTTGATTAACTCCCTCCTTTGTAGAGATGTGATGAATCTCAATCTACGGTGATGTAAAAGTCACATAAATTCTGTTACATTGCAAAAGATCAGATCTGTATGATTTATAACCACATATGTGGATGTGAGCCACATTAGAAATGATGATACCGTGTGATTTGTGCTATTCATAGAGTCATGAAAAATGTCAGTGAAAATATCTGATCTGGACATCTTTTTCCTGCAGTGTGAATTCCACCTAATGGTCTTTTTGATGTCTCATCCCCACCAGGTGGCATATGACTCCCGGTCTCACCTGAGGGCCCCTGGGCTGTCCTCCTCTCTATCAGGTTCTTCTGGTGGCAAGCCGTAAGTTGTTTTTTGGGGGTTTTTTTTGTAAATGCAGTTCCTACTTTAGCATGCATACAATGTGAGTGCAGGCAGTGTAGAATATGTGTCATCAATTAATGTGAACATATGCAAGAATGGTACACTTTTAGGATTTTTACACTTCATTAGCCTCATAGCAAAATTGCCTAACTCATACACTATATGGACAAAAGTATTGGGACACGTTGAATTCAGGTGTTTCTTTTCTAATAGGGGTCTGGGATACAAAACAATAATGACAAATGTCATTATATAGTTAAGTTTTCAGCGGGGTTTGTCTGCTTGTCAGTTTGTCTGTTAGCAAGATAACTCTAATTTTCAGGAAATATTGATACTGGCAAAAGGAACAAATGATAAAATTTTGGTGGTGATAAATATATTGATTATTAATATTGATTTTATATCTCAAATCCTCATGAACAGGACATCTTACAGCTGTAGCCATGATGTGGTCAAGTATTTTTGTCCATATAGTTTATAAACATCAATTTTCC